>NC_090445.1:885546501-885846501 GCF_031143425.1 Pleurodeles waltl | reverse complement strand
AACCTTACACCTACAACCTGACAGTCTTGGGGCCACTGTTGGAAGTACATCAGCCATTTTCCCTATTTAGAGTGTGCAGTTTAATGCATTTTGTTTCTCTTTAGGTACACCAGTAAAGGTGTCACCGTCCTGATGAAAAGAGAAAAATATTGACACCAACAGGGTGACAAGATTATTAGATTTTTGTTTTACATAAACAAACTCTCCTAAAAAAAAAAAAAGAAAGTTGGCTGAGCAGCTGCATGAAACATGCTGCTTGCTCAGCAAACAGTCAGTTAATTCAGTGAAGCTGCCATCATATCTACTCTTTTGAAGGCATAGTGATCTCTACCGGCTGTGTTGGTGGTCTTTTTTAAACTTTATATAATCTTCTACAGTTGAATAAAAGGGGTTAGAACTTATAGTATAAATATTTAGTGCTGTGCCCTTTAGCAGAGTCACACTGTTGCACTGTACTGAGTTAGAGATACTTTGTTAATGTCCTTAATTCTCATATTCACCTAAGAATATTTTTTTTGTTTGTCGATTCAGGAACCCAGCTCTGAAGTGTGGTTCCATAGAGTGGCATAGAGTATAATGGCGTAGAGTAAAGCCATGTAGACAGCAGTGGCATAGAGTGCAGTGATGCAGAGTACATTAGCGTGGCATACAGTGGATTGGCGTACAGTTCAGGGGCATAGAGTTGAGGCAGGGTAAGGTATGATCTCCAGCTAGACAGCCTAAAACAAATAAAGCCAGCAAATGGAAAGCAAGAAATTGTGAGTTAAAAACCACAAAGCCAATGGCAAGCAACACGCAGAATATATTTCTAGGTCAGCTTTCTGAATGTTCCCAAGATGTCTTAGACCCTGCTACTGCAGGCAGGTCGCTCCCCGCTCCGCCTTCCGCGCTCCATCTCGTTTCCTTGCTGCTGCCTCCTTATTTTGCTTTTTCCTGCCGTTGCGTCCCCTGCGGCCCCACCCGCCTCCCCCCTCCTTCTAACCGTTCCTTGCTGCTGCCTCCTTTTGCTTTTCCCCCGCCGCTGTGTCCCCTGCGGCCCCTCCGGCCTCCCCCCTCCTTCTCACCGTTCCTTGCTGCTGCCTCCTTTTGCTTTTTTCCCGCCGCTGCATCCCCTGCAGCCCCACCACCAGCCCTCTCATTCGCTAGGACCTCCCGCCTCCCAGCTGCCACTCCCACCCTCCCCTCCTCTTATGGCAGCCGCGCGCAGCGGTCGCACCACTAGCGCGCCGAAGGCGCACCAAAGGCAAGCCCGTCTGCGCCTGTCCGTGCCTGGACCGTGCCCAGCGCCAGAACCCCTGGCCCCAGCAACAGCACCCCCGCCAGCATTCGCTTCAACGCCAACACCCTCCGTGCACTCAACACCAGCTGAGACACCACCTGCTTCCAGGCCTCTCCAAAGAGCACGCACTGACCCTTCTCCTGCCTCAACTGCAGCTTCACCTGCAACAGAGCCCACATACCTCCGAGGATCAAGACCAACTACCTCCGTTGCATACTCCTCCACACCCGCTCAGCACGCAAGCGCGCCATCGAAGTCTGGGACCTGCTCGACTCCACCTCCCCGGACGTGGCCTTTCTAACCGAAACTTGGTGGAACGACTCCTCAGCACCCGACATCGCCATAGCCATCCCGAACGGATACAAAGTCGCGTGCCGAGACCGCACCAACACAACCTGAGGAGGCATAGCCATCGTCCACAAAGCCACCCTCGAAGTCAAAACCACCCTGGACGACTCCTTCAGCGCCGCTGAACTCCTTCACTTCCAAGTCCGCACCGACCCCAACACCACACTCAGAGGAACACTCATCTATAGACCGCTAGGACCCAGGGCACCTTTCTGCAATGCCATTGCCGACCTGGCCAGCACCCACGCACTCACCTCCACGGACTACATCCTCCTCGGGGGACCTGAACTTCCACCTCGAAAACAACAATGACACCAACTCCACCACCCTGACGGAAAACCTCGCCAACCTCGGCCTCACACAGCTCATCAACACACCCACCCACACAGCCGGTCACACCCTTGACCCCATCTTCTCCACAATCAACCGCATCACCTTCAACCATACCTCCGAACTCTACTGGACCGACCACCACTGCATCCACTTCACCTTCAAGAAACAGACAGAACACCACCTCACCGAACAACCACAACGCCGTTGATGGGGCAAAGTCACTGAATCTCAACTAACCAACGCCCTAGCCCAGAATCCACCCGTCAACCCCACGACCCCGACATCGCGGCACACAACCTCAAGC
Source organism: Pleurodeles waltl (assembly GCF_031143425.1). Lineage (NCBI taxonomy): Eukaryota > Metazoa > Chordata > Amphibia > Caudata > Salamandridae > Pleurodeles > Pleurodeles waltl. Next base: position 885,844,237 of record NC_090445.1, on the reverse strand, counting down.
TATCGATCAACGACTGCACCGATCGCCTTGCTCCACTCAGAAAACCCTCCAACAACCACATCAACAAAAAAGCCACCTGGTTCACCGACGACCTCCAAGCCTCCAAACACCACTGCCGAAACCTCAAGCAAATATGGCTACTCGAACGCACTCTAGACAACCACACGGCACTCAAGGATGCCACACGCAAACACCACCAACTCATCAGGCTAGCAAAAAGATCCTCCTTCAAAACCCGCCTAGAAAACAACGCCCACGACTGCACTTTTCAGCATCGTAAAAGAACTCTCCAACCCTAACGCCACCGTCAACGACATCACCCCCTCCCAAGATCTATGCGACACCCTAGCAACCGCCTTCCACCAAAAAATCACGGACATCCACGACAGCTTCAACTCCCCTCACACTCCGGACACTCCTATCCAACCCACCACGAACTCCATCCGCTCCAGCCGACTGACCTCCTGGACCAACATCAGCGACGACGATACCCGCAAGACCATGAACTCCATCCACTCCGGATCGCCATCAGACCCCTGCCCACACCACATCTTCAACAAGGCAGACACAGCCATCGCACCGCACCTACGGAAAGCCATCAACATCTTCTTCAAAACTGCAAGATTCCCGGAAAGCTGGAAACACGCCGAAATCAACGCCCTTCTCAAGAAACCAAAGGCGGACCCCAAGGACCTGAAAAACTTCCGGCCCATCTCTCTGCTCCCTTTCCCGGTGAAGGTCATCGAGAAAATCGTCAACACTCAGCTCACTCGATACCTCGAAGACAACAACATCCTCGACCCCTCCCAGTCCAGCTTCAGATGCAACCACAGCACCGGAACCGCCCTCCTCGCTACCACAGACAACATCAGAAGCCACCTCGACAATGGAGAAACATCAGCCCTCATCCTCCTAGACCTATCAGCCTCCTTTGACAACGTCTGTCACCACACCCTAAAATCCCGCCTCCACGCAGCAGGAATTCAGGACCAAGCCCTCGAATGGACCACATCCTTCCTCACCGGCAGAACCCAAAGAGTCCGCTTCCCCCGTACCAATCCAAAGCCTACAACATCATCTGCGGCGTACCCCAGGGCTCATCCCTCAGCCCGACGCTGTTCAACATCTACATGGCCCCCCTTGCACAAGTGGCCCGCCAGCACAACCTCAACATCATCTCCTATGCCGACGACACCCAACTCATCCTCTCCCTCACCAAGGACCCGCACACCGCTAAAACCAACCTCCACGAGGGACTAAAAGCCATCGCCGACTGGATGAGAGACAGCCGGCTAAAACTGAACTCGGACAAAACAGAGGTCCTCATCCTCGGGCGCACCCCCTCCGCCTGGGACAACTCATGGTGGCCGTCCACGCTGGGTCCCCCACCGACACCCAACGACAGCGCACAAAACCTCGGCTTCACCCTTGACTCCTCACTCTCCATGTCAAAGCAGGTCAGTGCCATCTCCTCCTCCTGCTACAACACCCTCCGCATGCTTCGCAGAGTTTACAAATGGATCCCATCACAAACAAGAAAAACAGTAACCCAGGCCCTCGTCAGCAGCAGACTCGACTACGGCAACGCCCTCTACACCGGTATCTCATCCAAACTCCTCCAATGCATCCAAAACGCCCCCGACCGACTCATCCTCAACATCCCTCGTCACTGCCACATCACCCCCCACCTAAGAGACCTTCACTGGCTCCCCGTCAACAAGAGGATCACCTTCAAGCTCCTTGCCCACCCACACAAGACACTCCACAACACCGGACCATCATACCTGAAGAACAGACTCAGCTTCTACACCCCCACCTGACATCTCCGCTCCGCCAACCTCACCCTCGCCCCCATCCCCCGCATCCGACGCAAATCTTCCGGCGGCAGATCATTCTCGTACCTCGCCGCCAAGACCTGGAACACCCTCCCGCCGGATCTACGACAGACCCAGGACCTTCTTTCCTTCAGAAAACTCCTCAAGACTTGGCTCGTCGAGCAGTAGCAGCACCTCCCCCCCCCCAGCACCTTGAAATGTAGCACGCTTTACAAATTGTCTGATTGATTGATTGATTTAGCAAACCAGACAGCTGTGCTGTGTGGTAGACTGTGACCTAAAACTACTCAGGCTTCTTTGCCTCACATTATGCCCTTTTTTAAATCACTACAGTTAACCTGCTCATGCCAGTGGCCTTTTGGCCGGAAGTAAAGTGTCACCTGGAAATGCTCTTTAAACCATCATCTGTACCGAGGGCAAGCAATGCTCACTGCTACAGATGCATTATTACACTGAAGGACCTTCTGGTCGCATCTTGCAGCTAAGGCTCGGAGAAGGAAGAGTTATATCAAGCCAGCCTTACTTTCCTCCCTTCCGGTTACTTACGTACAGTGACTCGCTGGAGCAGATAAATAGGTGGCAGTCGGCTGCAGGTAGAACATGCACATTTAACAGCTCAAAGAACATCTTGTTCTTCAGCATTGTATCCACTATAGAGGCTCCAGTCTGCGTGAAGTGTGCATCAGTGTCTTGCTAGATTAGACACAAAAGACCATTATACGGTGGTGACCGTCCCACTGTGATACGTGATGGGCCAGCTTTAGAAGCAGGTGGCATTAAGAAATGGATGTCTTTTTGTAATTGCAATATGTCCATCATTTCTTAAAAGAATAACACATGTGCACAGTATAATGCTGTGGTGTTTTGTTCCCAGTTTCACCCGGCTACTTAACTGCTCACATTATGAGTTGTTAGTGACATGAATGTGGAAATCTAACAGCTGCAGTTTCATATTTTAACGCAACCCACATTATTGTCGGTCCTCTTGGAACACCTCTGCTTCAGTGTAAGTACATTACTACTTAATGTAATTGATATTCCTTGGAATGTATTCATTAGAGGTTCCCAGCTGTTGGCTGCATGTGCAGAACAGCTCATGATGAAAACGGGCCTAGTGATCGGAAATGAAACCCGGCTCACGTTCGAGGCAAATGTCTATTCACAAACATATTCCCTTATGTACTTCCTGATCACATGGTCCCATGATCTAGAACTTGAGGCGAATGTCAAACATTGATTAGGGTAATGCGCTCAAATGCTGTGGTCTGATGCGTCCTATGAAGTCAATGAGACTGGAAAGACTGAAGATGAGCGAACTGTGCAAGTACACACGCAAAACCATGGAAGATACAACAATGTAGGGATGAACCTGAACAGAATATGTCAAATTTGAATGTGTTGCGGTGGCTTCAGAACAGAAGATTATCTAGCAGCTTTTCTGCGTAACAGGAACTGCAAAATAAACAGGAACTGTACCTCCTACAGAAAACAGTGCTGAATGCTTTTGTCTGATAGTCGCAAAGCAAAGAGGTTCACCTATGTCATTAATGTTTTGAAGTGGCTAGAATATTAGAAAGGACATCTAGTATGGGTGTGATCGATCTGCACTGGCTGCCAACTTCTGAAATAAAGTGTCCTGTGGAAAGGTAAACTATATTTCGCAACAACAAATGTGATTAAAACAGGGGGCAGTAATGGCGAAATGGACATTGACGCCAAATTAACTATGGAAAAGGGGGGGTGCATTGTATTGATGCCCAAAGTCATCTTGCGCTGCTGAAAGCAGTCATATCAGTCATTTGCTTATTTACCCATGAAGTAAAATGCAGATAAACCATGGCGAGAAACAAGAAAAGTCATAGCGATCGTAACTTCCTTGCTGAATCACACACAAAACTGATGGATTGAAACCCAGATATGTGACGGAGCGAATGTTTGATTTGTTCCACATTTTGTCCATCATATGTTCTTTTTGCTTTTATTGCTCTAAGTGCGAAGGGTGTGCCCAGATGTGGACCCAATGCTCACTGTGCCACTGGATTCAAGCTAGCCTGGCTGATGAGGTGTGATACCCTGAAACCGGTTTCAGAATGCTTGTTTCCGGTCCCGGGAGGACCTGGCTTGCAGTTCAGGCAGGACTGTTCCCATGGGAAGCAGGATAAACACTGATTTGCATGTAGCTGGGTCCAAACTGGAGTGGCATGGTGAGCACAAATAGTGATGGATTAAACCCAAATCTGTGACTGGGGGTGGATGTTTGATTTGTTCCAAATTCTGTCCATCATATGCTCTTCTTGCATTTGTCAACCTAAAAGGGAAGGGTATGCCCTAACGTGGGCCCCATGCTCACTGTGCCACTGGATTCAAGCTAGCCTGGCCGATGAGGGGTGATGCCCCTAAACTGGTCCCAGGATGCTTGTTTCCGGTCCGGGGAGGATCTGGCCTGGCAATTCAGGCTGGACTGTTCCCATGGGGAGCAGGGTCAAGACTGAATTAAATATGGCTGGGTCCAAACTGCAGTGACATGGTGAGCAAAAATACTGATGGATTAGACCCAGACCTGTGACTTGGGGGGAATGCTTGATTTGTTCCGCATTCCATCCATCATATGTTTTTTGCTTGAATCACACAAATATAGCAGTCTAAGAAGTCCAATACATAAAGCCACTGACACCAATAATGAATGTCTATATCACAAGACAAACAGTTTGATGTGTGCTAGAAAAGGGGACTTTGTTATGTAGCCCAAAATACTGGTTAAATCGGTAACAAAAACAAAAGTTGTCCTAGTTAATTGTGCCATCACAATTAACCCTAAGCACTGCAACTCCTGCATATTTGAACAAGAAAAAAGTGCAAATGCTATGGAGGGACCAGCAGGCAGGGGGAGCGGTAGGGCGAAAAGATAGTACCTCAGTCACATCAGGAGCAGCAGAAGGCCGCGGATTAACTTTAGTCAATCTGTGTTTTGCCCCTCCTCTACAAAGATAACTGGAAATTACATTTTGAATACACTGGCCAATTGCAAACCTGGTAAAGAAGAGTGATGTGAAAGCAGCAAATGGTAAGCAATGGGTGGGCTCCAAGTCCTTTTCTGTATACAAGAGTGTAGACGAGACGCATGTGCTAGAGCATGCTCGTAGGCTCGTCCCTAAAAAAACAAAGGAAGAAACAAGGGCACCAAGGGAGGAGGTTTAGAAAGATAAGCATAACAGGTCCTGGACAAAGTCTTGAGGGAAGACCTTTAAGAAAAGAGTGTATGAGTACTGATATGAGCAACATAAGAGCTTGAAGTAGCGGTTGGACAGTGTTGCAGATAATGCAGGAGAAGGGGACAGCTACTCATCAGAGGATTTTTTTAAGGCAGATTGTAATGGTTCATTACATACAAAAGGCAAGGGATTACAGGTTCTAAAGCAAAACAAAACACAAAGCATATACATGTAGGAAGCCTTTATGGAAAACACTACCCTGAAGAAAATGCAGCGGAAAAAAACAAGTTTTGATTTTTGCAGCTCTGAAGTTACAGCAGGAACGAAGAGGGACAACACTTGTGACAGTGATCTGCCACAGCCCCTGTTCTCTAAAGACATGAGTAAAGGGGAAAGGCAGGTTGCACTCCTGCACTACCAGTTGCCACTTTCACTAGCTGTACTAGTGTGTGCAGACCAGCACTGCAGGAAAATTAGGGACTCTTCGAAAGCCATTGTGAGTGTGTCACCGGCTGTGCACTGTAGGAGAGTTGAGAGTGTATTCATGTATGTATGTATGTAATTAGATGAGACTTGTAAAGCACGTTCCGGCTCAGAAATGAGCATCGAAGCGCTAAAAACAAAGGTGAGGAGAGAGAGAGAGCTGAAACACAGTGCTAGAGGAAGAAGAAAACAAGAAGAAAAGTCAAGATAAGAGAACATAAATTAGCGCGGGAAGAGATGAGTTTCAATCAATTTGCGAAAGCTCAGGTAGTTGGGTTCCTTTCTGATGTGGATAGGAAGATCATTCCAGTGTCTAGACACGACCGCAGTGAAGGCCTTATCCCCCCACTTGACTTTCCTAGTACGTGGGGCCTGGATCCTAAAAGCATTGCGAGACCTGAGATTACGTCTGGGAGCGTACAAGCAAAGCTGGGAGACCAAATGGTGGGGTCCAGTGCCAGGTAGTGCTTTGTGGGTCAAGCACAACATTTTAAAAATTACTCGTTGAGCCACTGGGAGCCAGTGCAAATGAGTAAGTGTAGCTTTTGGCTGGGAATGAGAGGGGAATGAACGTAAGGTAGTATGAGAGCATGGGGGAGAATAAAACACAAGTGAAGCAATTTTCCAGAAAATGTAAGGGTACTGCTCTGTGAGGGTCAGGATTTTCATAAAGTATATATACAATAAGAACATATACAACAAAACTCATGATAAGGGCAAGGAAATAAATAAAACCCTATAATCAACCATATTAAACTCTACCAAGGGGCGTAAGGGGGTGAGAAAACTGTATGGAATAATATGTTTTTTCTACGCTGGGTTTTCCCCTGCTTGAGTTAACATGCCAGAAAATCAATCAAAATGCTGAAACATGTGATTAATATGATGCACATTTCATTGATATTATTATGATCTGCAATGTGATAATCAAGCGTACATGACTAAGCTCACAGTATTTAATCTAAACGGTGACTGGTTTATTTTACATTTCAGTTGATTTAGAAGAGGTTTTAGAAGGTTTATAGCTACATGTCTCAGTCATTGCTGTTATTTAAGAGAACACAGTCTCACAGAATGAAACAATTGAAAGGGCATCTGACCACTTCTGTCACTTGTTTATGTTAAGAGTTTCTAACAACAGAGAAATTATATTAGAAAAGTCAAGCACATAGAGCGTAGAAAGGGTGGAGGTGAATCTTCACATGAGGCGACACTGGAACAGGCCGTACAGAAGCATATCTCCAGTCCCAAATAGAGACTAGCACAACCTGAGGAACTTAGCCTTCACTTGTGGTCTCATCAGTGCAGCTGGCCTTGTGAGACAAGAATGGGAAACCTTGCTATTGCATTGACCATGCAGGTATGTGTAGTCTCTGAAAGTTAAAATAGGTTTTATTTCCTACTGCTTTAAAATAAGATTAGTGCTTTGAAGTAGCAAAATGAGGGTAATATTGCGATTAATTGATAACCACCATCATGTTGGAGAGATCCCACTTATTCATGCTACTAGTAAACTTTGCTGCTGCTGCTCTTTTCATTGTGGTCACAATTCATATTGTGTGCAGTATACTAGGCTCTTGATTTTAAGATATAACTTTTTTTAATGTATTGCTTGTGTTCGAGTGTCTTTATAATTATTTAATGAAAGAGGGTTTGGGGTACCAATAAATATCCTTGTAATGTCTCATGGGATTGATCATTACCTGAAACACATCTCACTGAAATATTGTTTTGCGGGTTGCAGGGTGGTTGTAGTGCAACTGTTTTTCTGATTTGGGTTGGCACATTGACTGAGTCCTTGGTGCCCAGGGGTCTAGAAAAAAGACTTCTGGGTTTCTATAAAAATCTGGAAATCTTATCACTGAATCCAAAGCATCAAATGGAAAATCAACTCTAATCTCATTTTTTGTACCACAACTTTAGAGTCTGTATGTGAACCTACAGCAGGGTCTCTCGTTGGACTGTTGTTAGCATTCTAAGAAATTGTTAATCTCTTTCTTCCTGTTTCTCTCATGACCTCTTCAGCCTTTTCTTCTTCTCACTTACCCATGCATTCCTTTCTAAGACAACTTTTACAGTGTTGGTGAAGAATATCCACAATACAGTTTGACTAATCTCTTCAGTATCCCTCACCCTACTTTGCTCAGTGCTGTGAACCTCAGACATATTTCAACGTAGGCATTAGTATCTTCCGTTGCACCCTTCCTTAGAATGCCCTTCCTCACAGTCTGGTTATTACTGTGTAAGTTGCGTTATTACTTTGCATATGCTTGCCCTAAATATAGTACTCATGTCTCTGAACAATGTTCTCATGTCTAATAGAACCTAGCTCATGATAAATGGTAAATAACCCCTTAAATACACATTGGAATAGGGACATTGTGTTTATTTATGCAAAAGGGTGCCCAGGCAGCTGCAGTTGCTTGTGGGGCTCACTGCAATGTTTTACAAGGTGGAACCATGGTTGTTATGTTCAACTGGCCCTTCATAGGAACTAAGATAATTTCCACTTGTTGTTTTATGGTGAATGTATACAAAGCATTAAGAGTGGATTCAGCTAAATCTCCGATCAGCTCCAGATAAATCCATTGTCAGTCCCCAATTTCAGCTTTTTAGCCTGGTGAGGAGTGGTGTTTAGGATTCAGGAATTGGTGTTGTTTAGGTGTAGTGAGGCGTTTTGAGGGTTCAGGGATGGGTGTAATTTAAGTGTGCTGAGAGTTTATTATGGGGCAAGGATGGATGGCGCTTAAGGATTCTGAGGGGATCAGGCATGGATGGTGTTTAATGATTGTGAGGGGTCAGCAAATTAAAAGCATAAAACAAAAAGTTTGACAATCTAAAAGATATAAAACCGAAATAATGTCCCATGGAGTAATGCACTGAAGTACATATCTTAGACAACAATGTTTCTAAAAGTAACACCTGCAACCATTGCATTTACACCCGAAAAAAGTAAACATGCAAAAGATAATTTTGAAAAAAATACATTCTATGAATTTGTTTTCTATGAAATGGAAAATGCCATTTATCCTGCAAATTTCGATTAAACAGGTTAGGTAAAATGGTTACTCAGTAATGATATTCAATGAAAAAACATTTATATGAAATCACATGAAACTGTTCTGGCACCCAACCAGTAAAATCACTTTGGGAATCGGATGCATTGCAGGTTGGACCAGTTTCATGAACCCCACCCGATCAACAGCCAAGGCATAGGAAGAATGTAATGCCCCATCCACCAGGTGACATTGTCCCCATCCCTCCACTACTCTCCCAATCCTGCTCACTTCCTACCACCATAGAACAGAAGTCCTGTAGACATTTAGCACACTGTCTTGACTAAACGCTTCCGAATCATGAATACTTGGCAGAATTCTGCCTGGTAATTTCAATCAAATTCTGCAATTATTGCCCATTCCAGACTGTCCCACTCATAACTGAAGGAATTCTGTGTGAAGATCGGGCTAATATCGCTAATTTCGGCCACCTCAATCTGCACACAGAACTCCTCTAAACCTGTAGTGTAAAATGTAAGAAAAGAAAGGTTGAAGGGCACAGTAGGTCGTAGACATAGCTTCATTCTCATGCTAAACTGATAAACTCCACGTGATACTATCCAAATCTCTCTTTGTAGGTTTTGCCCACAGTGTGTTTTATAAAGGTGTGATAACTTCGTGCTTGAGGTACCTCCAACTTTTGGTATCAGCCAGGAGAACACCTCATGAACTGTTTTCTCATTTTTTCTGAATGCTAACAAATACAAACTTCATGTTCTACCTAAATGGCAAGCTGAATTTATTTTCCTCTATAGCAGTGTTTCAGGTAAGACGTTCAGTTTTGGTTTAGAGATACAGATGATGAGGCCTCTGGTGGAAGCTCAGCGTGGAAGCTTTGCTTTTTATGCATGAATAGATCTCTTCACTAGGATCAGAAGAGACATTTCATCTCAAAGTTGGAAGAAAACTTTGACTTGATACTTTCTTTCATAGTGAGATTCGGGAATCTGTTTATAAAAATAAAGAGGTGTAAAAATATATAGTGAACTCCTGCAGGATCTGTGAGCAATCAAAGTGTAGTTGGCAAACATCTGTGACCTCTTTCAAATATTTTTTCCATTATATGTATTGTTGAAGTCTTGCCATTTTCAGTGCCTACACTTTAGCAATAATAATATAATTCAAAGTAAAAACTTCTTTCATACTGTCAGGTGTTTCGCTCTCTTATAAACTCTTCAGAGCAGTAGAGCTAACTTTGTAAAAGTGAATTTCTATGCTGTTCAAGGGAACCTGTTTTGCAAGGGAGCACTGCACTGTTTGAAATTAGGTCTTTGGTTGGCAGTCAGGTTACCCCCTGTCCAAGCAGGGACCCTCACTCTAGTCAGGGCAAAAGAGAAACATACCTGGTTAACCTCCACTCACCCCATTGTTAGCTTGGCACGAGCAGAAAGGCTTGACCCAGAAGCAATGTGTAAAGTATTTGTACCAACACACAGTAATACAGTGAAAACACTACAAAATGGACACCACATCAGTTCAGAAAAATTGATAATATTTATCTAAATTAAACAATACCAAAACGACAAAAATCCAACATACAGAAGTCAAGATATGCATTTTTAAGAGAATGAGAGTCTTACTCCATAGGAAACAATGGAACGTTGATTTTTCACAAAGTACCTAGTTTGTGTAAAAAAAAAAAAAAAAAAAGCAGCAGGGCAAGCGTGCATTGGAAAAGTCAGCGATGCGTCGATTCCTTACTCGCAAGTGAGGCTGTGTGTCGTTTCCTTCTCCGGTCGGGTCGGCGATGCGTTGTTTTTCTCCCTCATAAGAGAACGATGGGTCAATATCCGGACGGGCCACCTCAGATCTGCACCGATTCACAATGACTTTGATGTCCAGGGACCATGCATGAGAAATCCGGTTTCACGGTGTTAGAAAACTGCTGCGTGGGGTTTGCGTTGTTATCAGCAGCCACAAGCGGGTGTTGCATCATTTTTCCAGCTGCGATGCATTGATCTCCCAGCCGCGATACAGATGAAGCATCAATTCTTGCTGCGAAGGGGGTGGTGCATCGTTTGTCAGACGTGTTGCAGATGGTGCGTTGAAAATGTCCCCGCACGGCGTTGTGTGTGTGGATTTCAGCTCTTATTTGGCCAACTTCACCTTTCAAGGGCCCAGGGACTGGATAGGGCACCACTTGGCAGGGCAGTAGAGAGTCCAGGCACTGGAAGATAAAGTATTTGATGGCACTGAGACTTCAAAACAGGAGGCAAGATCTTTTCAAGCCCTTGGAGATTCTTCTTCAAGCAGGAATGCAGAACAAAGTCCAGTCTTTGTCCCCTTTCACAGGCAGAAGCAGCGACTGCAGGATAACCCAACAAGGCACAGTCACAGGCTGGAGCAGCAATCCTCCTCAGCTCTTCAGGTCTTCTCCTTGGCAGAGGTTCCTCTTGGTTCCAGAAGTAAACTAAAGTCTGGGGTTTTGGATCCAATACTTATACCCTTTTCTGCCTTTGAAGTAGGCAAACTTCAAAGGAAAGTCTTTGTTGTTTACAGGATCATGCCTTGCCCACGCCAAGCCCCAGACACACACCGGGGGGTTGGAGACTACATTGTGTGAAGGCGGGCACAGCCCATTCAGGTGTAAGTGACCATTCCTCTCTCCACTCTAGCTCAGATGACTCATCAGGATATGCAGGCTACACCGTAGCTCTCTTTGTGTCACTGTCTAGAGGAGATTCACAAACAGTCCAACTGTCAGCATACCCAGAGAGAGAATCCACAAACAGGCAGAGTAACAAAATGGTTAAAGCAAGGAAATGTCTCCTTTCTAAAAGTGGCATTTTCAAACTAACAATCAAGAAACCAACTTCACTAGCAGATGTATTTTTAAATTGTGAGTTCAGAGACCCCAAACTCCAGATTACTATCTGCTCTCAAATGGAAACTGCACTTTAAGGATATTTAAAGGCACTCTCCATGTTAACCTTATGAGAGAGAGAGAGAGCGAGAGATAGAGAGAGGGCGAGAGAGAGAGAGAGGGGCTCTGCAACAGTGGAAACTGAATTTAGCAGTATTTCACTGTTAGGACATGTAAAACACATCAGCATATGCCCCACCTTTAACGTACACTACACCCTGCCCATGGAGCTACCTAGTGCCTACCTTAGGTGTGCCTTACATGTATAAAAAGGGAAGGTTTAGGCCTGGCAGGTGTGTACACTTGCCAAGTCGAATTGGCAGTTTAAAACTTCACACACAGACACTGCAGTGGCAGGTCTGAGCCATGTTTACAGGGCTACAAATGTGGGTGGCACAACCAGAGCTGCAGGCCCACCAGTCACATTTGATTTACAGGCCCAGGGCACCTCTAGTGCACTTTACTAGGGACTTACTAGTAAATCAAATGTGTCAATCATTGAAGAGCCAATTACACTACATTTTACACAAGAGCACTTGCACTTTAGAACTGGTCAGCAATGGTAAAGTGCCCAGAGTAGTAATTACAGAGTCCACCACACAGTCAAAACATAGGAAGCAGAGGCAAAAAAGGCAGGGGAGACCATGCCAAGGATGCCCGGTCTAACACTCCCCTTGCCAGAAGTCTTCAGTCCCAAAAAGTCAATAAGCTAGAGACACAAACAGCATTGTGGTCTTATTAAATGCCAGAGCATTTCCCATGTGTGGCCCTCAATTTCATGTGATTCTGATGCACCTTTCATTTTTCAGATTGTGTTGATTATTTGACAGCAGGAGAAAGAAATTATGTCTGAGTGTTTTTGTACATGGCAGTTGTGGCGTTCCAGAACTCTCCTGATGTGGCTGTATCAAACTAGCAGTCTCCAAAGATAATGACATCTTAGATTTTATAATATGATGCCTTGATTCCTTTTTCCTTGTAGTTCCACTTTATTCTTCTTGCTATCCTGTGGATGTCTGCCCAGAGGCAGCCAGGCGCCCCTATCCTTCTCCTCCATTTGTCACAGATAATTAACCACTTTATCTATTTTCATTTAAAGCATCTTCCACACTTTTTCAGTTATGGTGGCACTGCTCTACGTTGCACCCCATCCTCAAGAGGAAAGGCCTAAGGCTCTTCTGATCTTCTCATGTTGGATAGTATGTTTTCGGAAGGAAATGTTATCAGACCCACCGTCCCTTCATCACCCTCCACGATGGCAGCAGAAAGTTAGAGATGTGGAAGTGATGGCGTGGAATCTGAGCGACTGACTTTTTTAAAGGTGAGAAGGAGAAGCCTGTCTGTGCTCTAGGGTGAAGGCTCACCCTGTGTCTGCACTGCTACCACTGCCTTCAAGATTGTAGCCTCAGGGCAGGTGCTGCTTGGAAGCAGCGCTTGCAACTCAAGCTTTGCAGTTTCTCTTGGTTTTTCATTAACTACAACAGAATCCAGCATTCCTTTGCTAGCTGGAGGCTCATCTCTTATTGAAGGTCTGCAGCTACTGGTTCTGAGGTTGTGGGGCGTTGGAGACAGGCAATTGTAATATAATTTCATGTCAGGCTTTGAGGATGTCCATAGTGGTTGGAGGCAGAAGCCAGAGGTCGGGAGCTCTGCTTATTCATATCAGTGGCATAGCAAGGTGCCTGGGTCCTGGTTCAAAATGGGCCACCATACCAGTGGATTGGTAGTAAAATAAAGCCTTTGTTTGGGAGTATTGGAGTCATAGCACCCCGGGGCACCGGTGCTACTGTACCTGCTGCACAATGATATAGACGCCCTTTACTCGGATCTTCATAGATCAAGAGATAGCCCTCCAAGAAATGTGGTGCACTTTTCTGTAGACCGAACTATGAAATGACTTGTCTGTCACCTTTGTCGTCCTGCCTGGCGTTTGATTTAAAACCGGCTTCTGTGAAACACCATTTACCCCAAACCCACCCTTGCAAAATCCCCAGCGTGAATGAAAGGCCACCATGAAGCTGTGCTCAGTGACAACTCCTTTGAGATTACCAATTAGGGGCAGCCAACCAGATTTATCTAAACTATCAGCAGCTTCTAAGGCAGTGTTTGAGCTGCTTGTGTTAAAGAGCTCGTGGGGCACAAATGACCGATTCTCTTGCATGAAGTGGTGCCCTGTCAGAACTCCCACAAAGGCATCTTTCTAAACCTCTCCTGGGTGGAAAAAGTTAATAGGCCAAGAGGGCCTGTTTACTGTTCTGTTAATAAATGAACAGAGGTTAGTTAGAATTTCCAAAGCATAGGGCAAAATCATTGAGTCTTGGAGAGTTAACTGCGAGGGGTGGAGGCTGAATTTGTTGTTGATTGCGAGGGAGGCGGCCAGGAGCAGCAGTGTTGACTCTGAACTATAAATCGTGCTGATGCAGGAGGTCAAGCAAAGCTACCTCAAATATTCCCACCCCACTCCAGCTGCAGTGGGCAGGCACTGGCCTGTGAAACTGGTGTGCACTGGTTACAGGACGCCCTTTAGTCGCCTGACATTGAGAGAGGAAAGAGATCTGGGGTCCTCGACTGGCAACAGCCTGGCCTGCTGAGCCTGAAAGGATGGCCAAGACATTTTGGGTTCTGGCGAGTTTCCTTTTTTTGTTTAAGGTGGCAGCACCTGTTAATTTTTTCCATCACCGCTATGAGGATTTGGTGCAAGCCCTGTACAGTGTTCATAACGAGTGCCCATATATCACCAGGATTTACAGCATTGGGCGCAGCACCCAAGGGAGACTCTTGTATGTCCTGGAGTTCAGCGACTTCCCTGGAACCCATGAGCTCTGTAAGTAGTAGGCGGACCTAAAACAGCTGTTGGGAATACTTGTGGGATTTCTTGTACTGCTGAGCCTCGCTCAATTTCAAGAACCTCCAGCAAATTGTTTATGCATTTTAATTTAATTACACACGCTACCATCAATCTGTGTTTTTATAGTCAGCTTGTGTTTTTTCTTTTTGCCACATTCTGAGTTGTTCCTGGTTGCTTAGTCATTAGTGTGGTGTGTGGCCCTTCCTACGCAGCGATACAGATGTGCACAGATTTCTTTGTCAGTAACGAGGCCTGGTTTGCAGTTTCATGCTAGTTCCACGGTTTGACAGGTTAGTAGAATAACTGTGAACCCGCCATCAGTGGCGGCCATTGGGCCCCGAAGTGCAGCTTGCACCGACTACCTGAGCTTTGTTGTGGCTTGCACTCCAGCATGGTACCTTAGGAAGAATAACAGGCGAACAGAAGACAAGCTGGGTCCCAGTCGCTGGTCTGTTTCTTGTTGGAGGAGTGAAGATGAAAGTCCATGAATTCTTCTCACTGCCTGATCTCCATTTCGTCTTCCAGTGGGCTCTATGTTCTCTTACTTCTGCGGGGGGGAAGGCAGAGACGGTCAGGTAGAATCAACACACTGGCGTGGGATAAGACTTGCCTTTGCACTTCAGTGAAACTCCCGCCTAAAACTTGCATATAATTTCCTTCTGTTCTCTGCCTTTGACTCAGTCACTGCCCTGATTCTTGTCACAGTCCAAGCCTCTTCTTCCACACAGCAGGGCCCCATCTCTATCCCTTCCTACTCTGCCCACTGGCAGTGCAGTGTGTCAGATAAGTCCTAACGTGATAATCCTGATATTGGAAGGCCAAAATAACAATAGTGCTACTACGCCTACAGTTATAGAAGCAACAAAGCATTGGCAAAGCCAATAGGTCTCACCTATACAAGAGCTACTGGCTTTGGAAACGGGTTTTGTCAGTGTGGCTGCTGTTCAACGTGGCTAAAAGTCAGTGGCGTGGAGTGTCAGAGTGGAGTGGTGGAATAGTGTGCCATAGAGTGGACTTGTTGGAGTGTTGTAGAGTGGGGTAGGGTGAGTGGAGTGTTGGAGAGTTGAGTAGAGAGCAGTACAGTTCAGTGGTTTGATGGCAGAGTGCCGTAGAGTGGAGTGCGAGGAATATGGAGGAGTGGACTGAGGTAGTGGGGTGGACTGGATTGGAGTAGAGTTGGTGGATTGTATTAGGGTAGAGTGGGGTGGATTGGAATGGAGTGGGGTGAGGTTGATTGAAATTGTGTGAGATGTACTGGATTGGGGTGGATTTTAGTGCAGTGGATTAGATTGGATTGGGGTGGGCAGTTTGGACTGGAGTGATAGGGGTGGGGTGGATTAGATTGGACTGGAGTGGGGTGGACTGGGTTAGAGTGGGGTGGATTGGATTGGATTCACTGGATTGGAGTGGGGTGGATTGGACTGGAGTGAGGTGGATTGGAGTGGGTGGATTGTATTGGGGTAGGGTGGACTGAACTGGGATGAGTGGGATGGAGTGGATTGGGATAGTATGTGGTGGGTTGGAGTATAGTGTGGAGGATTGCAGTGAGTTGGGTGGATTGCAATGGGATGGGGTGGATTGGATTGGGGTATGGTGGGCTGCACTGGGGTGGATTGGATTGGAGTGGGGGGTAGAGTGGATTGGAGTGGAGTGGGTTCGATTGAATTGGGGTGGAGTGGGGTGGGGTGGATTGCATTGAGCTGGGGTGAATTGGAGTGGGGTGGGGTAGATGGTTTGCATTGGAGTGGGTCTGACTTAACTGGGGTGAAGTGGGTTGTAATGGAGCAGATTAGAGTGGAGTGGATTGGATTGGCATGGAGTGGATTGGATTGGAGTGGGATGAATTGGGTGGGGTATGATGGATGGATTGGATTGGAGTGTAGTGAAGTCAAATGGGATAGGGTGGGGTTGACTGGAGTAGAGTAGGGTGGATTGCAGTGAGGTAGATTGGAGTGAGGTGGAGTGGATTGAAATGAAGTGGGGTGGATTGGGATGGAATGGACTGGATTGGGGTGAGTTAGAGTGGGGGTATGAGGAGGAATGGACTGGATTGGGGCGAAGTGGGGTGAGGTGGATTGTGGTGGTGTTGATTGAGTGTGATGGATTGGAGTGGGGTGGATTGGACTGAGGAGAGGTGGATTGGATTGGCATGAGGTGAAATGGATTGGAGTGGGGTGGACTGGACTGGAGTGGGCTGGAGGGGGGTGGATCAGATTGGGGAGGATCGGATTGAGGTGGATCATACTGGGGTGGATCGGATGGATGGATCAGATTGAGGTGGGGTGGATTGGGTGGGGTGTATTGAATGAGTGGGATGGATTGGATTGAGTGTGGAGGATTGGATTGAGTGGGATGAAATAGAGTGGGCTGGGGTGGAGTGGATTGGGGTGGGGTTGGTGGATTAGAGTGGGGTGGGATGGGAAGGACTGGGGTGGGGAGGACTGAAGTGGAGTGGATTGTGGTGGATTGGAATGGAGTGGGGTGGTTTGGACTATAATGAGTTGGTTTGGATTGGGTTGGAGTTGGGTGGATTGGATTGGAGTGGAGTGGAGTGGATTGGAATAGGGTGGGTGAATTGGATTGGTGTGGGTGGATTAATTGGAGAGGGTTAGGCTGAATTGGAGTGGAGTAGATAAAAGTGGATTGTATTGGAGTGGGTGGATTGAGGCGTGAGGGTGGATTGAATTGACTGAGGTGGATTGGGTAGCAGTGGACTTGATTGGAGTAGGGCAGGATGGACTTGGTGGAATGGGTTGGATTGGATTGGAGTAGGGTGAGCTGTAATGGAGTAAAGTAGGTTAGATTGGAGTGAGTGGGATGGATTGGAGTTGGGTAGGTGGACTGGAGTGTAGTGAATTGGACTGAGTGGGGTGGATTGGACTGGAGTGGGGTGGATTGGACTGGAGTGGATTGGGGTGGGGTAGATTACATTGGGGTGAGGTGCATTGGTTCGGAGTGGAGTAGGTTGGACTGGGCTCGATTGGGGTGGATTGGAGTGGTGTGAATTGGGATGGACTGGGGTGAATTAGGATGGAGTGTGACAAATTGGATGGGGCAGATTGTTTTGGATTGGAGTGGGTTGTTTGGGATTGAAGTGGAGTAGATTTGAGTGGGGTAAATTGGGGTAGGGCAGATTTAAATGGATTGGAGTGGGCGGATTTGAGTGAGACAGATTATTTTGAATTGGCGTTGGGCAGATTGAAGTGGGACATATTGTATTAGAGTGGATTGAAGTCGGGTGGATTGGATTTGAGTGGGGAGGATTGGATGGAAGTGGGTGGGGTGGATTGAAGTGAAGTGGATTGGAGTGGGGCAGATTGTTTTGGATTAGGGCCGGATGAAGTGGGGCGGATTGGAGTGGAACAGAATGGAGTGAGGCAGATTGCTTTGGAATGGAGTGTGGTAGATTAGATTGGAGTGGGTTGGGAGGATTGGAGTGGGATAGGTTGGAGTGGATTAGGGTTTGCATTGTAGTGGGGTGGATTGGATGGGAATGGTCTGGATTGAAGTGGGGTGGATTGGAGTAGGGCAGATTGGAGTGGGGTCGATTGGGGTGTACTGCACGAATATGTGTCAAAGCGTAATTTCAGAAATTACACATATTAAAGGAACAATGTTGCTTTGCAATATTCATAATAATATAATAGCCATCCTTAGAGAACAGCGCCCACAAGCAAAAACTAAAGAAAACATGAATGCAAAGTGAAAAACAACAGCTATTAACATTAATAAGTTAGCTATAAAAAAGAAAACTTTACAATTTTGTTTGTCCTGCTGGGCACATTTTTACCAGTCACAAGCCTTCTGCTTGCAGGGCATTAGAAGTTAAAAAGAACAAAATAGAACCTCAATCACGTTGGAAGCAGCAGAGAGGCACTGATTAACTTGAATCAATCAGTGCTTGGTCCGTGCTCCACGGACAGGAACGTAAATGGTGCTGGGCCTGCAGTGATGAATTATGAGGCTGTAAAGAAAAGTGCCAAGCAAGCCAACAAATGGTAAGTGACAGGCGGGCTCCAAGCCCTTTACTCTGTACACCATAGTCTAGCAAGCAAGACGCACGCGCTAGGCACAACCCTAAAAAGAAAGAACAAACAGAATTTGTTGTAAGCAGATCCCTTTCTAACAGTGCTTATAATGTAACATCTAATTATAATGATTTTTGTTTTTGAAGTAAGAGTAATATTTCAATATTTTTAAATAAACATTTCCTTAATTCAGTTTGTTAAATTGTTTATTCTGCTGCACATCATTCTGCTCTGTATTATATGTTTTACAAATCGTCAGCAATTTTAAACATATCTAAAACCTATAACGTTCCTTTGTTCACAAATGTCGTTGCATTGCATCAGTAAAGGGCAACGTTCATCATTCGGGCTAAGTGTAGGCACTTGACGTAAGCTATGTACCCGGAAACAAACCTTGGTAAATGGATCTTGGCCTTCTGAACCTTAGTATATAAACTAAGGCCAATTTGTGCACTGACTAGGTTTTTTCATATAGAGGACAGGAGTCATTAATGGTAACAAATAATAATAATAAAGGAATGAAAGGTGTTAATGAATCCAGCATTAACAAGCATTGTCAAAGCCAATCGGTCTGGTCTTTCACACAGCTACAGTTACCTCAAGTAATTACAAGATTTCCTTTCTGAGTCAGAAAAAACTATGTGAAGTCTTTAACAAGACTGCAGATTTTCAGAACTTTACTAGATGCACTTCTCAGGTCAAAAGCACCTGCTTAAGATGCAATAACTCACATTCTTACTAAGGGGCATATTTACTAACAAGTCATGCATGACAGCAAAACAACTTGTTGCATTGTGTGACAGGGAGAGGGCAAGAAAGCGTTATCTACTAACATATAGCATATTTCTGCTCTCTCTGTCTCTCTCTGCACCGGTGCACTGTGTGCAGCATTGCGCCAATGCAGGCACCCTTGCTCCATGGTGTAAGTGTGCCTGTGTTACAGCCAGGACTGTTTTTGTGCAGGAAGGAACACCTCCCTGCACAAAAAAATCAAGAGAGGCTTTTTCCCATTCTGTGTATGCTGTAGTATGTAGCACACATAGAAAGAGGAAAAAACAAGGAGGAAAAAAACAATTTTCTCCTCTTAATGCCTGATGTGGGAAGGAGTAGCATTTTGACACACTCCTAGGTTTACTACTCTTAGTAAATCTGCGAACAAACCAAAATCCATGGGTGGATGCAGGGGAACACCCAAGTTCCACCCATGGAATGCCTTCCCAGAGCAGAGTAACGGAATCAGAGACGTACACACCCTTGCGTTACACCAGATTTACTAAGACATACAGAGCTACACAATGTGGCTTTGCATGGCTTAGTTAATCTCAGTGAAGTTCTTGCATTGCCTTGCGTGGTGCAATTTCAATGCATGGGCTTTGTAAATCTGGGCCTTAATTGTCCCTCTTGAGTAAGATGCAACTGTTTAAAATGCCCTTCACAAAGTTGAGGGAGTGTGACTTCTACATAAAAACTTACACATTCACTTTTGCTACTCTAATAAAGCTTTGTTATTATTTCACGAAGGTGCAGTTCAGCTAGTCATTACTAGGTGTCACTATTGAGTCAGATACAAAAGCATTGAAATTCTTAAATGAAGATGCAGTTCCACAAGTGGTTCCCTGACAAATCAAATGCAAAAATATTGATAGTCTTTCGTGAAGATGAAAATCCACAAGTCATTGCTAGATATCCCTCTCAAGTCAAATGCAAAAGCATTGAAATTCTTTAATTACGCTGCAGTCCCACAAGTCCTTACTAGGTGTCCCTCTACAAGTCAAATGCATAACATGTTTGAAATTCTTACTTGAAGCTGCAGTTCCACTAGCCATTACAAGGTGTCTCTCAAGGCAAATGCAAATGCATTGATATTCTTTTGTGGAGGTGTAGTTCCACAAGTCCTTACTAGGTGTCGCTTCTTAGTGAAATGCAAAAGCACCAATATATTTTTCATAAAAGTTGCTGTTCCACTTGTTATTAATAGATGTCCATCTCAAGTCAGAAGCAATTGCTTCAAATGACCTGCACCAAGCTGAAGGGATGTTGATTTAGTATATATATTTGCATAAACACTTTTGCTTTTTTAACCAGTTGTCCTTGTTTTCCATAGGATCAATGATTTGCCAAATCTGGTTCATAACAATGATTCCAAATTATATATTTCAATACATTTCTTGACTTTGTTTTTAAAGCTTGTGATCACACCCTACTAGTTATAGGAACCTTTATTTACTGGCAAATACAGCACAAGTAAATAGTTTATCTTGGTTTACGTTTAGGTGGTAGGAAAGTTTCACTGGTGTTAGTACAACCTTGTGAATTTTACTCTAGGAGGAGTGGTTTTGTTACAGCTTTGTTGAAACTTCCTCTGGGGGGAGTGGTGTACGCTGAATGGCCTGTACCTAGCTGAGGGGCTGTAGCTTTAGTACATACATTTCCATACACACTTTTGGTATTTTAACTAGTTGTGCTTGTAGAATTCATTACTTGCCAAAGCTGGTTCATAATGAGTCCAAATTAAAGATTGAAATACATTTCCTGATTTTTCTTTTTGAAGTTTGTGAGCGCACCCTACTGTTTATAGGAACTTTTATTCAATGGTAAGTACAACATAATTAAATAGTTTATTTTAGTTGTTTATGTTTTGATGACAGGACAATCTCACACACTGCTCTGCTGCTCAGTGGTGTCAGTGCAGCCTTGTGAAGCTTCTTCTACAGTGAGTGGTGTTAATGCATCCTCATTTACACTCTCTCTAGGGGTGAGTGGCAACACTGCAGCCTTTTGAAGCCTCCCTCTATGGGAGAATGGCGAGATACAAGTGGTTGAAATGTTAATCACAATGCTGTGGGGGGGGGGAGGTGGATTCAATCTAAAAATCTGCATATACAGTCTAGCTACTCAAATGACTAGTGTTAATTCTCAGTAGAATAAATAAATATACCATAGTTGGTGTATAGTGATGAATGAACATTGTAATTTACAATAAAGGATGTGCATTATTATTAAAATACTTGATGCAAACCTACTATACACAGGGACTATCGGTCATTAGGAATTGGGAGCCTCTATATATGTGTTTTACGGTATGATATTTTTGGGAAAACATGTAGGTGGCAAGACAGCTAAAGCTGTCTCTAGACCTGACCTAAAAAGTGGACCTGACCTAGAGCCACTTCTTGTTATGGGTTAATATTGCTGCTGTAGTTTGCCTGTCTGTTCTCTCTACAGACATCTGTGTCTTTGCCATTGGGGAGCCCAAGGAAGGCGCTACTTACTGGCATATTGTATGCTTTCCAGCAGGTCATGGGTTCAGTCATCGGGTTTTGACAAGCTGCAGGCAGGTGCCTCAACTTGGGTACATGAGTTCTTTATGATAGTATGTGGGGAAAACAGCTTTTGCCCCCTTGGAAAGACTTCCACAACATGGAGATTAGTCAATGCAAAAAAGGTGGCCCCAACAGTTAATTTCAACTTCTCTGTTGTTGTACGACACTCACATATTTGAAGAAACATCTGATGTTTACCTGACTAGTCTCATGGAGATGTGTCACATAGAGATGATGTCCTTACAGCAATATTCACTCAGTTGCTTATGTTAGCCACTGGTGTTTTCCAGCAGTCAAGAGGCTGCATTGAAAAATACACCACATATATGGCCGAAGCTCTACATGTGTCTTTCTTCTTTCCTGTCCAGCTCATCCTGCATTTGCCATGAGTGCAGTCCCCAACTCAGTAAACCCTCCTTTGTGTTTTGTTGTACAAGATAGCCCAAAGCCACAGATCATGTTTTCGCTGCTCTCCAACTGCCTGATCTTGTATTCCATCGGGCATCTCTCTGGTGAGCTGGAAGTCACGGGGCCACTTTTGCTCAGGCTTCCACAGATGAATTGCAGATAGCACAGCAGGCCCCATAATACAGACAGGGTGAACTTTCTCTTCTTTAAACAGGTGTGCTGGGGGCAAACAGAGACAGTGCATCCTGGTACAAAAAAAATCGCTGCCCCAGGGCAGCTGCAAACTTGTGCTACTCTGGGAACACTGCATTAGTGAAAGATGGACCAGCTGTTTGAATCAGTCATTCTGTCTTACACTGTGCAGTCGACACCCGACCTGCACTTCAAACAGCAGGCAGAGAGAGTTCCCTGTGCAGGATGGTGCAGTGAGTGATGCACCCACCTGTAGGGGGATCTGTGCGGGAGTCCCTCAAACCCCCTTTAGTCCCTCCAGTGGGCTACTCTGAGGGGGCGCACAAGTGTGTGCGGCCTGTTTGTGGTGTACAGTCATTACCCTCCTGACGGCTTTTTTGCCTCTTCACCCATGTCCATAATACAGTATGGGAGCACAAGCAAAGGAATTCCCTCATTTGCATGGGGCCACACCCCCAGGCAAATGAGGGACTATCCTCTCATTATAGTGTTGTATATATATATGCACGCCAGCGCTAACAGTATAGCTTTTTCTGTAATACTACAGTGCTCCCAGGGTGCAGAAAAAACAAATGCACACATCCATTGCGCCACCGAGACACTGCATGTAATACAGCCCCAGGTGCTTTAAGAGGGATAAGAGGACAGAGTTAGTGGAAAGACAAAATCAGAGCGAGAGAGAGAGATGAGAAAAGAGGGACGGAACAGCACTGGTTTGAACATTTTTGCCAAAGCTGCTTTGGGTTGCCAATTCAGCCTTGATATCACCAAAGAACCAATCACACTGAATCTCTCACCATTACTCACTGCCATGGAGCTGTAGAGGAACCAGACTCCAGGAGAGGGAAGCCAGACTCTGTCATCGGGCACCAATCCAGCAGCCACTTTGTCGAAACAAAGACCTAGTGGTCTGCAGTCACTAAAAAGAAAATTCTATTAAAAGGAGGGCATACCATGTTTCGTATGACTCTTTTCCAGTGTTTTCTGATGCAAGCATTTTTACAATCTATTGTTCATGCTAGAGTTCAGGTGAAATTTTCTTTGTCAGTTTAAGCCATATTGGGGCCAGATGTTCTAACAGTTCACGCAACACAGTGCAGCAAGACTAGTTGCTGCATTGCGGGAACAAGAGAGAGTTGAACTGCACCAAATATTCAAATCTGTGGTGCTGTTCAGCTCTCTCCCTGTGCTGGCACACTTGTGACTGCCTAGTGCTATGATGCAAGTGTGCTTGTGTTGTGGGCCAAACAGTTTTTCTGCAGGAAGACGTACTTTCCTGTACAAAAGCTAGTCTTACAGGCTCTATACCTCTTTGTAAGTGTGCTGTATTTACAGCCCACATGCAAAGAGAAGGTAACAAGGAGAAATAAAGGTTTTTCTCCTTGTTCTTCAAACCATGGGTAGGTGCACCATTTTGGCACAAACCCAGATTTACAGACTTTAGTAAATCTGGGTTTGCAATAAATTGCATCTGGTTATGCATGGAAACACCCATGATCCACCTCCCTAATTTAGGTTAACACAAGACAGCATTATGTACTGCCTTGCGTTCCTATTTTTTTCTACAAAGGCAAAAGCAGGCTTTTCATGGCTTTGTAAATCCCAAAAATGGGTTTGCACTGGGGCTACATCAAAACAGTAACGCATCCCCAATGCAAGATTTTAGATAATCTGGCCCTGGAGGTTTAGGACGTTAGCTGGTGGGCTCCATTTTTTTACTTCTAAATATTACCACCTTTAATCCCTATTGTATCGGTGGTTGTGGCATCAAAGCCCACCCTGTGCCTTTGTAACAAACTATATATATTTTGGATTGGATGCCATTGATACAGCCCTGTCACGTTTCCAAGGTTCATGTGTGATGTGCTGCTCCAGTCCAGGTTTTTTCTTTGAATTCTAGGACTTGTAGTCTTCTTTATTCCATTATAAAACAGAACTATAAGTCCCAGAATACAAAGGAAAACATTTGGACTGGAGAAGCACATCACGCATATACCTGGGTAACTTGGCAGGTGTGTCAATAACGTGCAGAACCAGAAGAAGTAACATTACTGAATGTCTGGGTTTGAGTACATGCAGGTAGAAGAAAGCATGCTCGTTGCATGGTGAACCATGGTGGACATATTTATGCTCCGGTTTGTGTTGCATTTGCATCATGCAACGTGGTACATGCAGAACACAAACCTCGAGTGAGATTTATGAAGCCACACAAAGTGTCCTTGCGTGGCCCTGATTGACTTCATAGATCTCAAGTAACACAATGCAGTGCAAATTGCTGTGTTGCATTACTCTGCGCCAGGAGGCACTTCCATGGGTGTTGTGTGGGTGTGACCATGCAACATCCATGGATTTTGATGCATTCCCTGATTTACCTGAAGTGGTAGACCTGATAGTGTGTCAAAAGCTTACACCTCTCAAGGTGTGCCTTCCTGCACAAAGAAAATCCTGCATGCAACGCAGGCACCCTTGCGCCATTGTGCAAGGATGGCTTGTTGGTCCTAGCCTTCCAAAAGGGCTCCAGCATGGGGGAAAGGACAGGAATGTGCAGTATTGCCTTAAATAAGCACATCTCTGCCCTTTTCCTGTGACACCGCGCACCAAGGCGACTCGTTGCGCTGCACCACAATTTCTTAAATATGCTCCAAAGTGTGCGCTATTACAGCGTGCATGGCAATTGCTGGCTTGCTGCACCCAGCACGTGCAACAGCTCAAGCAGCCATATCACATAGGTACGGATGTGAACGTACGGTGGAGCTGAAAGCATGGACGTCAATTCAGTGAAATGCCAGGGGTAGTGGAAGTGGCACCACACACCCTGTGACCTCCAATTACACTCATACACAAATACTTACAGATTCACACTTACATACGCTCTCTCTCACATAAGCACATTCTCACCCACAAGCACGCACACAACATACATTTAAAAGCATTTTTTACTTACGCCAGCTGCCATAGAAGCGCGTAGTCCAACTAATTGTACTGCATTTTTATTATACTAACAGTAAATGATATGTATTTTATTCACTATTAGTGTGATACAATATTGTCAGAAAACAAAGAGTGGAGCCCCAACTGATGTCCTTAAGGACGAGCTGCCACCGTGTTCCTGACACTGAATTCTCCATCTCTGAGGCCAGGTGTCGCAAAGGAAGTGCCAGGGGTCGCATGTGCGACCACTGGTAACCCCTAAATGACGTTCATGCCTGAGTGAGAGAGGTGCACCAGTTCTGAGGTGAATGTACTAATATGTTACACATCTGACATTGTTGTAGGTGACAGGAATGAATATGTCGAGGCTGTTAAAGAGACAAAAACATTTTTAGGAGCCTAGTCGAGTGGAAGAGTGCAGTTGCTTTTTCATTGGACAGCATAAGAGCAGGCGATCGGGGGTTGCTGCCAGTTTGTGTAATTTAGCAGCTTCATGATATTTCGGCCGCCTCATTGATCCGTGCACCTGGGGTTAATTGCTCCAGCACTAACTTTCAAGAGAGGCTTTGATGTTGCACTAATCATTTACGTCTGAAGAAAGCATTTCTATTGACTATTGTGCTGGAAAGGCGTTACACACAGGCGAGACAACTACTCTTATATGCAAACAGAGACAGCATGAGTACAGTTACCGACGATCCAAGAAGTAAACGAGTACGGTCGTAAAGGAGGGCTTGTTTTAGACGACATGGGTTTCAAAGTGCTAGCGCCACCGAGGGCTGTTTTTTTGCAGGGGAGAACTGGGCCCTCGCCCAGGGCGCCGACCTTCAGAGGGGCGCAGGAGCAGTCTGCACACACATCATGCAGCAGTCTCCCTCTGACCTGTCTCCGGAGATTCAGCCCGTCCTGCAATGACTCCCCCTTCTTTTCCACCACTGGCTGCAGGCGCCTTTGGTTAAGATAACCCAACCTCTCCCATATAATTCGAATCTCCACCCCTAGGGCTTTCACCTACAATGTGACGACGAGCTGCGATGTGAAGATTCAGGTGGGGGGGACGGAGCGGTTTGGAAGTTTGTGTAAACAGCCAAGGCCTGGCCAACGAATACAGTAGCCACGCCCACTGCAGTTAGCACGTTTTACTTAAAAGCAGCGAGGAAGGCGAAGCCGGACAGGACAGCCAGCCAGGCAGTGATCTTCTCAGCCAGGAACACCCAGACCTCTAATTATGTGTTTTCTATACATGAACATCTTCGCTCTGGGAAAATGTTTGCAAGTACAAAATTAGTGCTCGATGTTTAGTGGTCTTTTATTAAGTTATTCAGTATGTCTTTGCATTCAAATAACATGATGTTTCCTTTGTACGCACTATAAAATTCCAGACTACAAACGCCAAATTGCCAAAATAAAATGTATTTGGAGAGTCGATGCAGTTAATAGTTTGTACTTTGTAAATCTTTATATAGAAAGTTATGGAAATGCATGCAAGGAAGCGGGCGACAAATCTGAGCCCTGCAAAGGGCAGGGTGTGAGCAAAGGCCGACCCCAGCGCCACCACATGCCCATCTCTCCAGTGTGTAATTCATGGAGTCATTTTGCGAAGCAGTGTTGGAATTTCGGCATTAACGTGCCAGTGTGGCATAAGGATTAATGAGGCAAATTGTCAAGTAATGGGCAACTCTTTTTCCAATTGTACCATAATTTCCGAAGCCAGTTCGATTAGCAAGTGGCCTACCCATCTGTCAATGACTTAAGATATATCTCAATAGATTTATAGTGAACATTCCTTTTACTTGTTATGGTTCTTCATAGGTGAGATTGAGTTTAAAGGGCATAAAGTCAGAAGAATGATTTATGTAGGTCACAGGGGCATTTTTTTATTATAATTTTGTATTAATTTTTCCAGAATATAGCCAAAGTGAATCAATTAACAAATGGCTCCCTACAAGGCGATTGCACAGTATGTCAGTACAGTGTAACATAGTAAATATGGCGTGCGGTCAAAGAAAAGAAAAATCAGTAGAGGATACATCAACTTTTATGTTAAACGATTATTTGGATAATTGCCAATAGGAAGAGGCCACTGAAAAGGAGGGCAAACAGAACAAATCTCAAACTAAGACAGGTCTAGTCTAGGAACTGTTTATGAACACCCAGGAGATCTGAAAGCGAAAAGGCCTCCCCGCTCCCACAGTCAGGCATGTGCGGAGCCAAGGGGTAGATTATAATGATGTCAACTCATCTAGGAATCACAGGGTTAAGGATTCATGAAGGCCTGGTGTCATCCTTAAGGGCATCCCTGAAAGAAAAAACTAACCCATCCCAAATGTTTGCTATTTTGATATTATTTAAGAGCTCTGGCCTATTCTCTGTGCAACTGTTGCTTCCCCCTCAGTCAGTTTTATAACTATTGTCTGCCGAATCAAACGACCCAATAAACAGTTGGTGTTCCACTACATGGTAATAGAACGTTTAGCTAGTAACCAGGCAAGGTCCAAGAATCTAGTTTCAACTATACCAAATTTTGGATGCACCAATACAAGCCCAGCAGTGAACGCTGACCAAGTTGTCTACCCCATTTGATTATTATGGATGCCAATTTGGTGTGAGCTTCCCTCCAATAATTGTACAATGAGGGTCAGGCCCACAACATATGCTGGAGATCAGCGTTAGGTAGAGAACATCTGGGAGTTTGAATTAGTGGCTGGCTATATTTTATGTAACCGCATGGGGCCAGGTAGGCACTGTGAAGTATGTTGTACTGAAGGTGCTGAAATCTGGCATTTCTAGGACTTTCATGTAGGTAAACTAATAAATTCTCCCATTCCTTTTGAATAAAACACCTACCAATGTTGGCCTCCTACGTTTCCTGTAGTCGACCTAACTGATCGGCTTCTAGTGCCTGAATAGACCAACATATCCATGAAACCACCCTGTGAGGGCACTTCTGATACGACCCTCTACCAACCACTAAGGAGTCAGAGATAAGCTGTCCTGTCCTATCCTTAGCCATTGGCTCTGAGTAAAGCAATTTAATCAAATGAATCATTTTGCAGCACAAACCGAATTTAGGGAGGATCAAAAACATGTAATCCCAATTCAGCACATCAAAGTCTTTTTCAGGCCCAATGTTCCTCACGCTGAAAAAGGCTAAACCAATGGTGCAGAGTCTACTAGGCAGTGTAGTCAGCAAAGATTCAAGGAAGTGCATCTTCCTATGGATTTTAGTCCCTGCACACTAGGGTGGGAAGCAGGGGAAAATAACCAGGATCCTAAAATCTTGCTCGTAAACTTACAGCTGCTATGTAAAATGGTCAAATGTCGGTATGAAACCACATCTAGTGAATCACGCCCCTTTTTGGAATGGAAACAATTACAACCACTCTCATGCAAGGAGAAAATGCCCCCCACTCCCTGGAAGCACAGCATTATAAAGGATGGTAAGTCTAGTGACAAAAACATCTGCATTTACCTCATAAAACTCTATTGGCAAGCCATCCAAGTCAGCTTTCTTTCTGGTGGCAAGGTCCTTTATTGCGGCCCTAATCTCTTGCTCTATTATTGGACCGAGCCACAAGTCTCTACATTCGGGGGGAATGACAGGTATCAACGGGTTGTGCAGGAAGTCATTGACAGGAGCAGTAGTAAAATGCTTAATAGGGCTTCAATGTTCATTAAAAGGCACAGAAAAGGGAATGAATGTCAGCTTGAGGGTACACAGTCTTATCAGGAGAAATACGGATAGCCGAAATAGGTAGACCAGCTGTTTCATCTCATGCCAGGCAGGTCAGTAGCCTGACTGACTTATCAACCTATACATTTTAGTAAAATGTGCTTAATAATCTATTCATCTCAGAGAGACTAAGAGTTCTGCATCCCACTTTCTAGTTACTGGTGAAGAATCCCTTCCTGGGCCAACAGTAGAGATCTCTCCACCTATCCAACTCCTGTTCCACCATTCTACAGGCACCAACAACCACTCAAATATACTCCTGCGAATGACTATCGTAAAAGCATGTCACTCAAATAATCAAGAGGAAGCCTTGCCATCATTACGCTCGAAATATTGTGTTATGGTTTCATAAATATCTCCCCTGAAACCAGAAATGCTAAAGTGGAAGGCTGAAGCCTCCAAGTTGGCCCAGATATCCCCCTACTTGAGTTGTAGAAAGAAAGGGTTGTGGCGGTAGATAGCTCATCCAACATACTCAGTGTTGGTGGTGAGTAACTTCAAAGTAGCAAGGCAAGAGAATATGAGTATGGAGTTCATGTGGGGTAGAAGAAAAGGAATATTCCCTTGAGTGGCGGTAAACAACCCACCAGACATTGACTAGGGACCAGTGTGAAGCAGATGATGCAAGATCAGAATGCATTACGAGATGTAAGGGTGTGAGGGAAGGGGGTGGGATCTGTCTAACTGAATATCCAGCACACTATTAAAATCAATGCCAATGCCTAAGAAAGATTAAACCATTTCAACAAAATAGACAACCGATTAGCTAAAAATGGATGTTTGGTTCACAATGGGTGAATAAATGTTTCCTAGCAATACAGGCATCCCATCCAGGATGCCCTCAACACAAATGTACATTCCCTCTTTATATAAATCAGCAGTAAGAAGATGGAAAGTGGCAGTGGGTCAGATCCAAATTAAAACACCTGCCATAAGCAGAATAACTTGTGAAGAAACACTGGCTTGGCCATTCTTTTCGCAGGCTAAACGCTTCCACCCACATCAGATGCATATCCTTATATGTTTGGTTGCAGAGCATCTCCTGAAGCATCATAAGATGCACACCCCTGTGCTTCAGTAAACAGTGAACACCATGGTGTTTCCTAACAAAATTCATGCCTCACACATTCCAGGTCATAAAAGTTATTTAAGCCATAGTAAAAAGGTTGGGAGCATCAGCATGGGTGGTCTTTCATCTGGCCTGGAGCACATCAGGGAGGAGGTATGGTCAGTCCACAGAAAATCCTTGCACTCCGGTGGTTTCAGTGTGCAGCTTGAACAGTGGACAGGCCTGCCAACAGAACGTACCCAGCTCTCCAACCCTGGGCCGCAGGCAACTGCCTTGCTGCCCAAACAAGATTTGGCAACCATGCCAAAGTGAGTGTGATCTGGAACCTCTAGGGACCCTGGGAGGTGGCGCGTGGTAATACGACAGGAGAGCACATCAGGGAAGGCCTGCTACACCAACAGTACGCGTCCTGCCTTCCGTACACAGCAAGTACTGAGAAAACAAATTGACAGATGGGAAGGGGAAGACAGGGGAACTACATAGGCTGTGAAGCAGCTAATGTTATCAGCTAAAAAGGGGTCTTGAGAGGACCCATAGGCAAGCAAAATAACAAAGAGTAGAAACATTAGTTGAGAGAAAAAACATGGAATCGTAAACACTGGCATCATTGAGAGCGAGCTAAATATTGTCATCTGTAGTCTGTGAAGTAATATTAAGGCAAGCTGTAGATCTGGTGTTCCCCGTAGAGAGAGGTAAAACTTTACCACAACCAACCAGATTAGAGTTGTCGGAATATTGAGCATCCTCTGGGACACATGCCTGTGAGGCAGCTGTTGGTAATGAGTCTCTCTCAGTTTGTGCCTTTGACAGAGAGGGAGCCCCAACCAGAGGCCCGGACGGTCGACTGTGGTTCTTTTGATAAGATTGGCCATTCAGTCAGCTATGTTTGGGTTTCAGTCCAGGAAGCGTCATTTTTGGATGCTGGTGGCTTTTCCCATTGTTTGACCCAGTCCCAAGCATCTTCAACTCGGTTAAAAATTATGTATGTTGGTGTGCAATAATTTTCAGTTTGGCAGGTAAAAGTAAAGAGTACATAAGGCCAAGGTAGTCGAGCCTCCACTTAACTCCCATGAATGTTGGCGCCCCAATATTGTACAGCTAATGTATAATCCGGGAGGATCATAACAAGAGCTCCATCGATGACATGATGTCCACAGTGCTGCGCCACACGTAGAATCATGTATTTGACAGGATCTTGGCAACAATAGGGTGCGGTCGGGCCCCAGGCATCATCAGTTTCCTCCTTTGATCAATGGGAAAATGGGTTGAATACACTTAGACAAAAAAATCCACAAACATTTTCAAATAATGCACTGGAGAAACAGATTCGAAACACCTTTGATTTTGGGCAATATAGTCCATAACATCCCGAGACACCATAAAACAAGTTATTTCGAACAGACTACAGCAACAATTGCTCATATAAATTAAATAGCATTTGGTTGGCAGCATCACATGTACACGGAATCACTAAAATGCCCGGGTATTTGAAGTGACATCTCACAACGCTGGCTACTAATAACATCACAGGGTTCACCACATATCTTCTTTTTTAGCCCCTCAACAGCCTCTTCTTTGTTGTTGAAGGGGTAGGGGAATAGAAAGGAGTTGCAACTACTGGAAATACAATCATCTTATATTTTCTGCTTATTTTCATTTCTTGCTGCTACCATCCTGACCCCTGAGGTTAGGTTAACAAGGGCAGTGCCACGGATACAATGATAGCAGATGCTACTCCTGGAAATCCCTAATTAGCATGCATTTTAATGAGATAGTCATCTTCATCACATTTAGTGGTCTGGGGATGAAGGAGAGATGCCTTAACTGGGGTGAAGGACAGTTACCTACATGATAATACCTACTGCAATAATCACTATTGCCACATAAGCATGTTTGTGAGATGGCGGAAACTGGCAGAAAGCCACAAGCATGCTCTGTCTTTCCACTTTGTCCTCTGGAGGATACTCCCATAAAATAGCTGTGTGAGAATATACTGGATGTCCACATAGGAAGCTCCTTCTCAATCTGCCATTCTCTGCTTGCAGCTAGAAGGAAAGGAAGAGGAAATCAGCTCTCTTTTTAAAGGGATCCACTAAGGGGTATACTACCAGAATATCCCGTCAAAAATATTGCTGTGCCAAAACATTGTATCCTGACTATCAAGGTCCAAAGTATCATGATGGTCCGTATATATAGATAAGTATAGGTTCACTATACTTAACTTCACATACATTGAAGGTATACATATATATTGTCAATGGATGTAGATGTAAAATACATAGATGTGTAATTGAGAATATAAATCAACAGTGAACTGTACATGCATATCTTATTCATATTTGATCCTTTGAAATTTAGGCTACTATATTTTGACACAATATTTCCCACATTACAGTATGACCTACAGCCCTGTAGGGAATAAAGTGTCCCAGTGGCACTCTGATGTGAGTGATGACTACTGCAGAAGGAGTTAAGCACAAATACTACTGCAAATGTATGGGAACTGCAGTAGGCATGTAAGAAGAATGTTGAAGTTTCTTCCAACCAGAAGTCTTTGAATGTGTCACGGAGTGCCAATGTATCTGTAGAATGTTGTAGCAAGATTTAATTCATCACTAGATTATAGCCCTACTAGGTGCTCCTCTACACCCCTCACTGTTACCAACCTGTAGGTAGTCCTGCCATCACCTTGCCTTTTGTCTTCTGAATGAATATAATTTGCCTCTTATATCTCAATCATTTCTTTTGTGTATAGAGTATCCCACAGGAAGCACTTGTACTAAGAATAGGCTGAATCTAAAAGCTAGCGGCAGTATGGTCTATTATACTTGTCTCCTCATGTCCCACCCAACCTCACAGACATGACTTCTTTTACTATTAGAATAAAGATCATGTCCTCTGAAAAGAATTAATGTTGTAACAACTTAACTTTGGTCCAAGGTGATTCTTTTTGGGCTGATATGTAGTAAGCATACACAGGAATGTACCGTGTGCACTCCACCCTTATCAGAACTTAGACTTATGTTGGGTACTTGTAACCTTTTTGTCCAAAAAAAGGACTAATTGCTATCATTTGATCAACTCACTTAAATTATAGGTAGGTATTTCTTAGGCATCTTGGGCACATCTACTTGAGGTATTTTCTTTCTGAAGAAGGATTTTGGTTTTATAAAGTACCTGAAGTAGTTTGTTGCTTGCAATCTTGGCTTTAATAGCTTTATAAACCCAGTGTAAGAAATAGGGCTATTGGTTGACTAGGGTGTGAGCCTTGGTCAAGCAGTAACCACAATCCTTGTCAGGGTGAGGCTCAAGCAGAAGCCAAAATAACTGGTGCTCAACCCTCTGGTATTTTGGCACAGAGCAGTCAGGCTCAACTCAGAAGAAATGTGTAAAGTATTTGTGAAACACTTCAAGCAGTAATATAGTGAAACACACTACACGAAAAGGATCTTACACAAGATCAAAAAGACAAATATCCAGTCAGTAGAACCCGAGTTATGAATTTTTAACGTTTTTATTGAAAATAACGCTAAACAGCACAAAGCACCCACTAGGGATATCTAGTCACACTGGACTCTGTCAAAGTCACACTTTCAGGTCAACTGCTATGAAGCACAAGTCAGCAACAGTCACCAGGTTAGAGCCATTGAAGTTTACCTTCTCACCATCTGTGCCAAGAGTTTAGTTCATGGTGGAGGGAGCCGTCAGGAGCAGGGAGACCACCACAGGAGGCTGTCTGGATAGTGCAAAGAGCAGGCCAGCTATTGCAGATGGGCTTTACCAGAGCTTCGCAATGGTGGCCCCTGCTGTGGTGCGAAGGATGGGTCTGTTGGAACTTCATGCTGATTCCTGATGCCAACGGCGAGGTCTGGGTGCAAATGGTCCCATGTGCAGTTGCAAAGAGCCTAGAAGCTTGATTTCAGCTCCCTGAGCTACACCATGGGCCTCTGACTTGAGAAGCGCCTCTTGGGGGTCAGGAACTCATTTCAGCTTGGTCCAAGGACTGAGCTAGTATTTTGAAGAGACTTTTATGTCCGTGAGGCACTGATCAGGAGGCCAGCAGACTAGTCCTTTGAGTCACTCTGGTGTCCTATACTCAAAGGTGAAGATGCAGGTTCAGTTATCCTTCCCCAGGCAAGACGGTAGCAGGCTGCAGGTCAGAACAGTAGGGCAGCAGTTCCTTCAGAGCATCAGTCCAGCAGAGTGGCAGTTCTTTCAGCAGTAGTTCTTCCTGGCAGAGTATCCATCCACAGGTCAAGAAGTGTACTGAAGTGTTGGTGTCTGAGGTCCTACTTTTAAACCTGGTGCCCTGGCTCTGGAGGGTGGAAGAAGCTTCTAGACAGTGGTTTTGAAGTGCATGGGGTTTCCTCCCTCCCCTGCCCAGCTCCAAATTGGCTTCAGTGACAATGTGGTGTTGTTAGGCCCTTTGTGCAAAGACAGAGTACATGCTATTCAGTTGCAAGTGAAGCTTTACAAAGCTCTGTCCCCCCCCCCCGTCCTGCCAGCAGATGGCCCATTCAGGCACACCTAATACCTCTATTGTGTGACTGTCTGGGAGAAATTTACAAAGTCTAATTGTCAGTTACACTCAGTCATGTGACACAAGACATGCTACAGGCACTAAAGGGCTAAGGGCAGGACAATTCCAAGTTCTAAAAGTGGCATTTTCAAAATTGTAATGCCCCGAAAATCCGACTTCACTCATAAAGAGGGTTTAACATTTCAATTTCATAGACAACAAACATTACACAGCCACTTGCTCCCAATTGCAAATTACAGCTTATTGAACGTAACTTGGAATCCCCAATGTTATCCTATGGGAGAGGTGGGCTTTTCATTAGTGCAGTTGTTCCTAACCTGTGGTCTGAGGACTCCGGGGAGTCCACAAAGTTTACTCAGAGGGTCCACAACTTCTTAGAAAATTATATAACATTAACAGATTAATTAAGTGTATGTAAATAAAGATGTAAGTGTAAGGTTGAACATTTAAAACATTCTGTAAATGTAAAGGAATTTGAAAGTGGAGGTAAAACATTAAGTTAGTATCCTCAGATTGGTTTGTGGGAGCAGTGTTAGTGCATCAAACTGATTATAGGATGGACAATGAGTGCCCTACATTTATCTACAAAAGCTCCAGTCTTCCCATTAAAGATAGTATTATTTTTAAATTGTTTCTGAATTAAAATATTTCAGCATTTGTTTGATGAATGCTGGTTTCTGTCTTTTTTGTGTATTGTTTTGCAGTTCAAGTCTTTGGAAATGCTTCCCCGCTTCCAGAAATGACTCAGTGGGAGTACCCGGATTCCAATAATGATTCAATATAGGTTAATGGGTACCAATGATGATTCACTGGGGGGCCAACAGAAGTCAAAAGTTTAAGAACCACTGCAGTAGGGAAAAACAAATTTGAGAGTTTTATTTACTACCAGGACATGTAAAATGTAAAAGTACATGTCCTACCTTTTCAATTAGATTGCACCCTGCCCTCTGGGCTGTCCAGGGCCTACCCTTGGGGTTTCTTATAGGTATTTGAAAAGGAAGGGTTGGTCACGGCAAAATGTTTATTTTGTCTTGCCAAAATGGCAGCATAACTCTGCATAAACATAGGCTGCAATGGAAGTCCTTAGATATGTTTAAAGTGCTACTTAATTGGGTGGCACATTCAGTGTTGCAGGTCCACTAGTAGAATTTAATTTACAGACTTTGGGCTCAGACAGTGCCCCTTCTCTAGGGACTCACATGTAAATTAAATATGCCAGTTGGGTATAAGCCAATTCAATCATGCTTTAAGGAGATA
Source organism: Pleurodeles waltl (assembly GCF_031143425.1). Lineage (NCBI taxonomy): Eukaryota > Metazoa > Chordata > Amphibia > Caudata > Salamandridae > Pleurodeles > Pleurodeles waltl. The sequence continues at coordinate 885,808,459 of NC_090445.1, read as the reverse complement.
GCCGAAGCAGTGTAGCACTGGTTAGCAGTGATAAAGGGCACAGAGACCAAAAAGCCAAAAAATGGGTTCAGCGAACAGGACGGTGAAGACAAAACAAAAAGTTTTGAGATGTCCCTGCAGAAAGGGCCAAGTTCAACACCTACTTTCAATAAGTCATTCACCCTTTTTAGTTTGGATTTTGTACATTGCTTATCTTTTGTGTACGATATACACTGAGTGGTTTTGGGGTCCACCCCTTCCAACCACTAGCTTTCTTCAACCACCCTCTTTCAGTCAATGGGTTGAGATTTTGTAAATCAATCCGTGGCTAGGCACAACTGAGTATACATCTCTCACCTTATACATTTGGCTGTATCCTTTCAACTCCACTCCAGTGCTTGCATTGATCTGCATGAGAAATTACTTTACAACTATAATCCTCTCTGTCCGCTCCTGCTGGTTCCCGCCTGAGCTCTATTATACTAACACTGAGGGGGTCATTCTGACCCCGGCGGTCTAAGACCGCCAGGGTCGGCGGGAGCACCGCCGACAGGCCGGCGGTGCCCCGCAGGGCATTCTGACCGCGGCGGTTCGGCCGCGGTCAGAAGAGGCAAACCGGCGGTCTCCCGCCGGTTTACCGCTGCCCTTAGAATCCCCCATGGCGGCGCAGCTTGCTGCGCTGCCATGGGGGATTCTGACACCCCCTACCGCCATCCTGTTCCTGGCGGTTCGCCCGCCAGGAACAGGATGGCGGTAGGGGGTGCCGCGGGGCCCCTGGGGGCCCCTGCCGTGCCCATGCCAATGGCATGGGCACGGCAGGGGCCCCAGTAAGAGGGCCCTGCAAAGTATTTCAGTGTCTGCTAAGCAGACACTGAAATACGCGACGGGTGCAACTGCACCCGTCGCACCCCTGCAACTCCGCCGGCTCAATTCTGAGCCGGCGTCCTCGTTGCAGGGGCATTTCCTCTGGGCCGGCGGGCGCTCTTTTGGAGAGCGCCCGCCGGCCCAGAGGAAATGTTTAAATGGCCGCCGCGGTCTTTTGACCGCGGTGCGGTCATTCAACGGCGGTACCTTGGCGGACGGCCTCCGCCGTCCGCCAGGGTCAGAATCAGGCCCTGAATGTCTAAGAACATTAAAACCAGACCCAGTGGCTTTGCTAATGCTTATTTCTCCCTTTGAAAGGTGAATGAATCTTTCTGGAAGTGGTGAAGGTCCATCTTGCTGTGCAAAGTCTGCAGACATAGCAGCCTGAACCCTGCTCTTAAAGGTTGCTGTGGTTATCAGCACCTGTGAAATCTATGTCTGAAGAGAAGAAGTAAAAAAAGGCTGTTAAAGGTTTTGACTTTTACAGAAGCTCAGATGAAAATGCCTGATTGTGCTTTATTTTATTGCCTGATGTAGTGATATCTATGAGAGACCATCTTCCAAAAATTCATACAGATTATGTGAATACCTGTGAAAATCTGATCAACTTGACGGTGAGCCAAGCGTTTATACCTGCGCTCCAGACAGGTTTTCATGTAAGAAGCTCCACAATTCAAAATACAGTGTCATGGTACTGATGACTAAGAATGCCCAGTACTGAAGATGTGCTACTGTGTTGTGTGATTGTTGACTTGAGTTGGGTACTGTAATGTGAGGCATCCACTGGATGAAAATGCTTACGTTGTGAGCCCTACAAATGGCTGATCCTTATCATTTGTGAGCTACACCAGGACATGTATAACAGGGCAAGTATATATTTCACAAGCCCATACCTTCAACATGCTGTGAGTCAGGGATGTGTACTCACCCCTCATATTAAACATCAATATAAATGACCTTACAGTGGAGATTATGGGATGGGATAAATTCCCCCTAAATTAGGGTAAGCATGTTTTGTTTCTCTCTCCTACAGATAATATGTTAATATTGGATGCAACTCCAGTAAGGTTTCGTGTATGGCCCAATAACTTCAGGACCTATGTTACTAAAAGCCACCTTGCATTAAGCCAGTGGTAATTGACAACAACAATACTAATAACATTCAGATAATGTGTTTCAGACATAGCAGATTTTTTCATGATTGATTAATGGGCTTGAGGAATTAGACAATGATCCTTTTATTACATGGGCTTCCAAACTGACTACAAACCCTCGTAATCAATATGCAAGACCAATAAACAAGCTATTACAACTTAGGACGCGCCAGTAAGGAGGTATGCCATTGGACTTAGGAAGGCTACCTCTTATAAAGAAAGCAATCTTGAACTTTTATTGAAGTCTGTGACGGACATGGCATTGGTTGGTTAAAAAAAAAACTAGTAGCCCCAGGTGATGTAAGCTGCTCCACATTCATTGCTGGCATTAATAAAAGAAGAACATGTCAGCTCAATAATATTCCTGGTCTTGGTATTTAGGATACTTTCATAGTCTGAAGCTGTTGATTATTCAGTTCAGGGAATTTGTTCATTGCTGCACAGAACATTACTCTGTTAATGATTTTCTAGATTTTCACTCAAGTAAATAGATTATTTATTTGTCCTGTTGTAGTTTACAACCCAAGAATACCTGCAGTTGGGAGTTTTTTCGAATGTGTTCAGAACGATGATTTGCCTACATTTGGAGATATCTGGTGATTGATGTAAGTTTTCTAAAAGCTCATGCCACTTGTGTGGGAACACTATTGAGGCTGCTCAGCACGTTGTGGTTGAGTGCAAATTCCTTCAGCAGATGAGAAGTCATTTTACTATAGCCTTGTTGTCTAAAGGGAGATTTAATTTTCAATATTCTTGGTTCATTATCATTTTGTTTCCATGTGATCTGGACATCGCGGAGAATTGTCACATAATTATCAACCTTTTGTCTTAGGCTTAGTATCCCTTTCAAATCTTGATCTGATTCTGAGGCTGTATCTACGGTGCATTAATTGTCAAGACCTGTGCTAAGTTACTTCACCTAATATTTTCCTTTTTTATTTTGAGCATATGCATAGTAATGCCAACTTTTGTAGATAAGAACTCACATCAAAATCCATGGGTGGATGCAAAGGGAAAGCCCATGACCACCCACGGAGCTCCTTGCGCTAAGTTGTGTTACTTTGTGTTACAATCCAATGCGAATATTGATTTGCTTTGGATTTTAAATACCAATCGTACACTTTGTGTCGAGTGTGTGTTAAAAAAAGTAACGCAAACCCAGAGCAAAGTGTTGTAAATCTGAGTCAAAATCACTGAAGCAACGTCACCCCTGACTTCAGAGTCAGAATGTGATAGAGGGAGTGGGAGAAGCTCAACTCAGCCTGCTTTGGCTTTGCCAGCAAAAATATTGCTGACCGTATGTTTACCTAATAATTGTACAAAAGATGGCAGATTTAACTTTGACTTGACATTTGAGTTGTAGACAGTTTCTTCACTAATTCTGCAGCTCACTTTACAATTTTTCAGCTTTTTCCCTCTTGAAGTATTTAATATTACAGCATACCTTCTTCATAAAGGGTTCTGTAGTTTGTTCTGTCTGATTTTGAGAGCATAATGAATATAAAATATTGATTCCCAAAATTTCGAAAGAAGAAAACTCCTTTCAATGTTTTTAGGTTACTGGCGATGGCTTTATTTAAAAAAACATAATTTGGCAGTATACAAGTTAAATAGTTTTCCCCTTTTGAAGCTTAGCAGGAGAGGAACAAACAGCAGAGAGGGGGCAAGGATAGCAAGAAACCATTCAACCAATACGTTTGGGGAAAGCGAACAGGCCCGCAAATGCCGATTGGGTTTTAACATGTAAAGTCCATCTCGTCTACCCCTCCATTAGTCCTTCTGTCGTTTTTCTCTCCCTCCCACTCTCCGCATTCGTGACAACTATGCCTCTTGGTACTTTTATGCTCTACACTCAAACTTGGCTGTGTTTGGGCTTCACACGCTCCCTTCCTTTCTACCCAAGCATTTCAGCATCACAAAGATTGTTTTAGTATCTCTGCTACCGTAAATCATAAAAAACAGAAATATTTTCAGCTCTGTTGATTAGATACTTTTCTCTGGTGATAGTTTTCATGTGAGCCACATCTGTCCATCCTTATCAGTCGCTGAACACTTTTTGTTCACCCTTCACTGCCGACATAAGTGGATGCACAAGGGCTATCAATAGTGCAGCAAGTGCATTGGCACCGGGCCCAGATGTGTGAAATAGCTCTTTGCATATATCTTTTAGCACCCAACAAGAGAATTTAGGCCCCATTTACCTAGTGTTCATTAGGACCTTAGGCCCCTTTCTAATACTACTGCACACACTTTGTAAAATACTCAAAAATTGACAAATCTAAGATATTACATCAAGAAATAATGTAAACACCATGTTTAGATAGTGTAGTTATAGAGTTTCCTCTCTGTTGAACCTGTAGGCAAGAATGATTATTCTGTGACAACAAAATGGCGTTCTATGCTGGGTACATTGCCTGACACTGCCACAGGATTAATCGCTTAAAGGCTATATCAAATCAGGTTCAGCACTTTGGGCCAGATGTATCAAAAGGTTTTACCCATTCTGTGTCTATGGGAAAATGTGTTCGTACATATGGCCCTTAGTACCTAAAAACTGAGGGCAGATAGCAGAGGCCTATGAGCCCATTTCCTGTTCTGCGCTATAACCATAGACTCTACTTAGTCTTCAGTTCCGTCACTCTTCTTGTACTGCAATAACTTTCTCAAATCAGTCCCAAACACCAACTGGCCTTGCCATGTGGATGCCGGGTGGGAGTGGCGGAACTGGCAATGGGCCTATGCACACCTGGGCGCACTGCATCTGAACTGCGGCCTGTATCCTGGCCCTGCACCTTGGAAGCCCTGCAGAGACAAGTGCTAGGGTGGGCCTGAGGTGCGGGCCGGGTGAGCCTCGTGGTGCGGCTGACATTTCTTACTACTGTGCGTCTCCCCGAATACAGCAGCCTGCACGCTTGTGCTCCAGTGAGGCTGGCCCTGTACACTGCTTCTCGGCTGATCCGTTGGAGCAGGCCTCCAGCCATACCAGCTTTCTTCTTGAGGCTGCTAGCCGCCTTCCCTGTGTAGTGTCCGCCCAGCCTCGCAAAGCGACCGGAATTTGGCACAGCAGCCGTCGTCATGCCATATATGGATGTGTGCGCGTAGGCCTCCTGCAACACGCTACCATTGCCTGACCTACCCTGTGACTGCACTGCTGGGAACTACTACAGGCGTTTTCGGCCCCAAGGGCACCAATTACACCTTATGTTTTCTTGCCTATTGACCGCTCCGGGGAGCTCTCATGGCCTTACTGCCGTGTTGGACTTGGACAACACAGGATTAATGGCCTAGAACACAATCGGCTCTAGGGGACTCATCTGGGCCTGGACTATGCCTTGCGTTGCCCAGCGCTGTGACTAGTGTGACCACCTGGCATTGAGGCAAATTCTGGACAGGACTGTAAAAAAGTCAGGACAAAGGGTCAAAATTCAGGACAAAAATTCAAGAACAAACGTCAGTTCTACAGACAAGCGCAAGAGAGCCCATGTTGTCAGTGCATTTATTTGCTCTTTTTTAACATAGCACTATTTATTCACTGTGATCTTGTTGTGATTGCCTCCTGGTATGCTACATTCAGGTGTCACATTACGTCCTTGTTCAGTAGTAAATTAATGCCCTTCAGTACTGAAAAGAAAGTAACAGCAATGTTTTGAGTATGTTTCTGAACATTTTAAAACCCCTGCACTACCTTTGCTAAGCCTTCCCACTTGCACAGGAGGGCTGTGCCCAGAGCGACTCCATCAGTGGCATGCTGCAGGTATCTTCAAATTGGGGGATTTTTTTCTGAAAGGCTAGCTACTAAATTTCCAAACCCTTATGGCAGACTACCATCTTCACCCCGGTCAACTCCTTACTTACAACCACCTTAAATAATCATGAAATCCCCTATTTCATGTCTGCCATCTAGCACTAACCCTCCAAGAGGTGTGCCAGAAGCTCTTCACCATAGGAACTGGTGACAAACTGATAGAATGGGTGTACAGACCTTTCCTGCAACATGGAAACCACTCCAGGTCTTCTCATCATACAACCTTAGTGATTGATGCGGCCAAACCTCTGCAAGATATGGACTGAACTAAAATACTGGACTTTCCCCACAAAGTATCCCATGGCTGTCACTTTAAGAACATTCATAGTGCTTCCTTGTGAATGCATTCCGCCAGTTGCTTGCCATTGGCCTTGTGGTTCGTAACTCACATTTTGTTGCTTTCAATTTGCTGGTTTTATTTGTTTTAAGCTATGCAGCTTGAGTTTGTCCCTTCCCTTGCCAAAACCTTATTTACAGTATCCTTCCGAGTGCTCCCTTTCTGTAAACAGGCCTGTAAATCTTGTTCTTATCTCATCACATTTGCTGTGCATTAAAAGAACAAAGTCAAATGTCAGGCTCTGTCTTCGGTGGGAACTTAGTGTTTACTTTTCTTTCTCTGACTTCAAAGTGAGAGGATTTATGCAACAATCTTGCTGGATACTGGGGTTAGGAAATAGTTTTTTCTATCACATGACAACATTTAATTAAACTTCAGAATATATCAGAATTAGGAGTACAAATGAAGCACATTTTTGTTAATTCTGAACTGTGCTGGAAACAAATACCTTTATATGATTAAAACAAATCATTGCATTAGGTGATGCAATTTCCACACATCACCGTCCGTGCACAGTATAGTTTGATTTGAAAAACTGTATATCTGTGCAAATGTAATGGTAATTTCCATAAAAAATGTGTTGTCTGTAATAGCAGTGTGTTACCACACCATGCACACTCCAGTCTGCTCTGCACCACTCCACACCACTGCACCCTATTCTGTATCACACCACTTTACATCACTCCATGCCACTGTATTGCACTCTTCTCCATTCTGAACCACTCCACGTTATGCCACTGCACTCTATGCTACTTCACGCTATGCTTCTCTACTCTGCTCTGTACCACTTTACTCTATACCAATGCACTTTACACCTCTCTACACCTCTGCGCTCTGCTCCTCTGCAAGCTATACCACTCCAGTCTAGGCAACACCATTCTAGTCCGCACAACTCCACTCTATGCCACCCTGCAACACTGCACTGTACGCCACTGCACTCTAAGCTAATACACTCTATGTTTGTGCACTTTACTCTGTAACACTCAACTCTGTGCCCCTGCACTCTACATCAATACACTGTACATCACTCTAATCTACTCTGCACCTCTGCACTCTATGCCACGGCACTCTACACCACTATACTCTACCCCATCACACTCTATGCCACTCTATGCAACTCCACTCTACCCTGCACCTCTCCACTCTAAGCCACTTCACTCTACTGTGAAACAATCTACTTTAAGGCACTGCCCTCTATGCCACTGCATTCTATGCCACTGCACTCTACCCTGCACCTCTCCACTCTGTGCAACTGCACTCTACTCTGAAACAATCTATTCTATGCCACTGCACACTATGCCACTCTGACCACTGCACTCTAGTTCAATGCACTCTACACCACTGCACACTGACAATCTACTCTGCAACACTGCACTGGCCGCCACTGTACTCTACACCCCTCTACTCTACACCCCTCTACTCTGTACTACTACATTTTGCACCAGTAAACTCTATTCCACTGCACTCTATGCCTCTCTGCTCTGTCCCATGCCACTGCACTGTAAACCACTGCACGCCAACGCACTCTAAACATTTGCACTGTACCCCACTGCACTGTATCCTGCACCACTGGGCTCTACGCCACTGCTCCTATGCCACTCTATTCCACTCCACACCACGATGCCACTAACATTTAGCCATGCTGGTGTATAACAAGGCTAAAACACATTGGCAAAGCCAATAACTCTTGCATAGACAAGACCTATTGGCTTTGCCAATGTTTGTTAGTACTATGAGGTACTGAGGTCCCTGAAAGAACTATGAATGTGTAAGTCCTTATTTTAAACATGCATTTGACGCCTCGTCAGGGGTAGTAACCGCTTTTAAATACAATTACATCATAATATAGGCTGCAACAAAATGCGCAAATACATTTTGGTTAAATAAAAAAAGGTGCTTCTTAAATACAGATTTGAATAATATACAGTTTATACCCAGTACTAACATTTTTTATAACACTCCATTAAAACCACACACTCCACAGCTCACCTTGGAACACCATTACAGTACCTCTCTAAAAGAAAATATCTTTGCCATCAGAAAGCTTCAAGTGACTCCTTTGGTTAAAGTCAATGCAGGTTTTCAAGCCCCTTTTCATTTGCAGATTTACTAGTTGCCCAAATTTGCATTTCTTTGGCGAAGGAGACACCCTGGCAAGAATGTCTTTTCTTATCTGTCTGCCCCTCCCTCCACCAGAGCACAGGAGACTTCCTGCCTTTCAATCCAGCTGGGGATACTAATATGCCTGTAATTTCGCCCTGCCGTCTGTTGTCCTTTTGGTGAAATGCTAAAATTACAGACAAATGCCGTCTGTTAAGCCTTTTATCACGGACAACGGATGGCAGAGCGCAATTACGGGCAGTCCGGGAAATTTACGGACCGGTGGTCACCCTAGCTGTGACCCTGGACGGAGTCTACACACTCAGCCCTGCACTTGGATCACTCGGGCACTCTGTGTTTGCTTGGACCCCCGAGGCCCATTCTGTCCACGGGCCCAAGGTAAGCTCCACGCCAAAGACAAATAATGGAAAAGGGTGAGCCCAGGTAGTGCAAACTCACCTTAGACAAGCAGAAGCAACCACAGCAGCAAGGGGCATCCAGGATGGCTGAGATGGAGGCCCACAGAGGAGAAGACACTGATCTGACCATTGACGCTACTACGATCATGGTGGAACTTCGCACTTTATTTAAAGCGATAGACGCTTGGTTTGACACAACAGCAGGTCACCCTGATTGCATGGGTGAGCACCTCGACAAACAAGATGCGCAGATAGAACACGCTCAAGACTGGATATCTAAAGCAGAAGATGCAGATGCAGCTGCAGCTATTACCTGGAGAATGGAGGTCTTGGAATCCCGTTTGCGCACTGTTGCAGTCAAGAATGAGGACCTTGAATTGCACAGTCGGGCAACAATATCCATACCGTTGGGGTTCCATAATCGATGAATAAGCGGTCATGGATGTTTTTGTCGAGCATCTGCTTGCTGATCTGTTTGACCGATCCAACCTTACTTCTACATTTGTGATTGAATGCTCCCACCGATCGCTCATGGCGCGCCCGGTTCCTGGAGGCTCCCTACTCCCAGTCATTGCCTGCTTCCTGAATTTCAGAGTCCGTAACATGGCACCCCACCTGGCCCGCGAGAGAGCCCCTTCACAGCATCTGGGCACCACGCTCTTTCTCTATCCTGACTACACTGTGGCGATGCAGGAGGCCAAGCGGAAGTTCCAAGATGCTAAGGCTGCTCTCAGGAAACATGGACTCCACCATGGCATGCTGTATCTTGCGAGTTTGCACGTGGATGTCCAGGGCAAAACACGTTTTTTCTAAGAGGCTGCTGATGTGATACAGTTTTGTAAGAGCTATGGCAGATTGTCTCTGCACCCGGACCACTCAACGCAGGATCACGCCCCACACCTGTTCCTGAACTCACATTTTGGGGCACTCATTATATAACCTGGTGCTCCCCTCTCCAGTGGTGGCTCTGCCATTGGGTATGCACCCGTTGTCTGCCTCCTGGTGGGCTTCTTTCCATGCAATCAGACCGACTGTCCCATTTGGGGCTCCTCTACAGCACCCACCTGTCTAGAACATGGCGTCGATCTGCTATAGCATTGCCACCCCTCCATGGTTGATACCTTGTTATACAAAATTTTGGGTTTACATTGTACAGTTTTCTTCTGGACGTCACTTGTCCTTTTTTCATCAGGTGTTGGTGGGAGGTGTGGGATTGCTTTTACACCACTAGCATCGGTATTGTTTGTCCAATATCAACATGCGCACACACCTGCAACACTATCATTCTACCCTTAATCGATGACGTGTCTGACACGACAGTCACTGTGACCGACCCTGGATGTAGCACTCTTATCTTGGAATATCAGAGTCTTTAATAATCCACATAACGGAAAACAAGTTCTGCAGTACTTCTTACAAGAGACCAACATGCCACCCACCTCCAACTTTACTTTTTCCAAGCAATGGGGACCCCACCGCTACTTCTCAAACTATAGCTTTTATTCGCACAGTGTTTGTACTCTCATCCACAGGAATCTGCCTTTCCATCACACGCACACCGTGGTGGACCTGAAAGCAGATTTCTTTTAGTGCGGGGCATCTTGGCGGGCTGTTGGATTGCACTACTAAACATATATGCCCCTAACGTCAATGCACCCAACTTCTTTCTCACAATGCAATCCCACATCAACAGGGAACCAGGGGCCAGATGTACCATCACGGCCCATTGCAATTCGGTAATAGCGATTTTAAAGAAATTGCTATTACCGACTCGCAAAGGGCCATGCATCACATTTGCGAATCGGTAATAGCGATTTCTTAAAAATCGCAAATGCTATTACCGAATCGCAAATTGCGATACCGGCCCCATTTGCAGCTATGGGCCTGTTGGCCCATAGCTGCGAATATTTTGCATTTCCAAAATTGCGATTTCTGAACCAGAAATCGCAATTTTGGAAATGCAAAAGGGCAGGATGCTGGGGGCCTAAGGCCCCCTCTCCTGCTCCCCAAAAACTTTTTTGTCAACATGTAAGGTACACACATGCCAAAAGGGCATGTGTGCTTTACATGTTTAATTTAAAAATGCAGTTTAACTGCATTTTTAAATTTGGCACCAGTTTACCACCTGGTTGCAAAGCATGGTATTTTGCAAATGCAAAATGCCATTTCTGGAAAAATCGCAATTTGCGATTTTTTCCAGCATAGCCTTGCGACCTGGAAATTGCATATCCCAAATTGCGACTCGCAATTTCCAGATCGCAACGCAAGAAATCGCAATTTTAGCGATTTCTTATTTGTGGTCTGCGAATGCATTTCATGCATCGCAGACCAATGTTTTGCACTCGCAAACGGCCGAATTTACTGATTCGCACCGTTTGCGAGTGCAAAACTTTTTAATACATCTTGCCCCAGGTGACCAATTGATAATTGGGGGGGGGAGGGTATTTTAGTCAACTACAGGTCACAACACTGGACACCACGTCCACACACCCAAATACCAAAACACACTCCCGACAAATACTCCAGACTATTTGCGAGGTGCACTCACTGTGCGATCCTTGACGCTTATTCATCACTATGTTACCCTATACATTCTATGCCGGGCCACACAACATCTGGTCACGGATCGATTTCTGGCTATTGTCCCCCTCGGTCTTGCCCTGCATTGGTTGCATCACACATATACTGTGCACTCTACCTGACCACTCCCCTGTCTGTCTTGAGCTCCACGTCCCATGTTTAGATTACATGGACCGACCCTCGTGATTCCCTGGTATGGTCCTACTCAACAATGTCTTCTGGTCTAACCTCTGTACGGCCATTATGGAATACTTCACCACTATTGTGGCCATAGCACCCTCTAAGGCGATGTTGTGGGAAGCCTTCAAGGATAACGTAAGAGGGGTCGTCATTTCGAAACACTCCTGAATCTTGCATTCCATCTGTGGGAACAAAGGCCAGGTTGAGGCTTCTCTGGCTCAACTGGCCTGGGGGGGAGCATGGGAAGCCGCACGTGCTGAGGAGGCTCCCTTACAAGCACAGTACCGCCTCTTGAATGAGTTCCGGGAACTTGCGGACCATGAAACTAAATTCCTGGGCAAGTACACCAGGGCACGTCAGTACGGTGAGGACGATATACCAGGTTGCTGGCATGTCTCCTCTGACCCCTAGATCCCTCTGATACATTCCAGAGCTGCGACTCACAGATAGTGCTGTGGCCGGGGGGTCACTGGCATACAGAAACAGCTCCTCAACTACTACACTCAACTCTCTACTGCCCGGTTCCCATTTTGAACTCCAGCGCTCCCATAATATCTTGATGAGGTGGCTATGGTGTGGCTGAGCTCTGTGCAGCAGCAATACCTTAGTGGGCCGTTTACGGAAGAGAAGGTTCGGCTTGCCATTGACACCCTGAATGGCTCCAGGGCACCTGGGTTGGATGGGCTTACTGGTATTTTCTACAAAAGTTACAAAGACCTCTTAGTCCCCCATCTTCTCTACACGTACCAGCAAGCCATGGAACTCGGGTTATTGCCCCCCCCCATGCTTCGGGAAGCAGTGAATATATTGTTGCTGAAACCAGATAAGAACCCTATGCTTTGTGCCTCCTATCGGCTAAATTTTGACAAAAAAATCCTGGCAAAGCTCCTTGTTATCCGACTGTCCCTGCTCCTGGACAACAAGATTATCTCGCCAGCCCAATCGGGATTTGTACCTGACAGATCTATATCCATCAATCGTCGTACAGTCTTTGCTACTCTCTGCAGAGTCTCCCCCAGGACCCTTGCAGCTAATGCCCTTCTGGACGCAGAAAAAGCCTTTTACTCTCTAGAATGGCCTTTCTTGGAGGCTGTCCTCCATAAGCTGGGCGTGTGCCCTGTGGCTTCATCTCCCTGTTAATGCTGTAATATTCCTCCCTGACCACAAGACTTCACATAACTACCTGCTTCACCTGTGAGTTCCCACTATCTTGGTGCGAAGATCAGGTCAAGTACCTGGGCATGTAAATCTATGAGGCCGTAAGCAAATAGTCCGCCTCAATTATGGTCCTGCGCTGGAAAAATTAAACACCCAGATAGAGCATTGGATCCACCTCCCCTTGTCTATGGCGGACCGCATTGTGCAGATCAAAATGGTAGTACTTCCACGTGTTCTGTATTTGTCAACATTCCAATCCCCCTCACCAACTCCTTCTTCACAGCGCTCCAGAGCTCCTTGACCCAAATGATCTGGACCGCTAGACGTCCACTGGGAGATGCTGACCCTTCCGTCCGAGCGTGGGGGTTTTAGTGTTCCACATTTTCAGTTATACTACTTAATCCCACAGTGCCATTATACATACTATTGGAACCACCCCGTTCTGCGAATGTCATATATCATACTGACCACCTGTCTGTGGTCTCTACTCCCGCCCCCCTTGACCCCACGACATTCAGCCCCTAGCCATAGCTTGTTGGACATGGCGTCATTTGGTGCACCTGTTGGCATGCTCCCTGCTATACTCATCAGCCCTCCCCCTGGAGGACAACCCATGGCTCCCACTTACATGTGAAAAATTGGTGCACTCCACACTGGGTGACCTTTTTCCAGGTGGCTATGTGTTCTCACGGACCGGAAATGCCCACTTTAGGACCGTGACTAATATGGGCCATTTTGTTCTCAACCGCCTGCAGAGTACACTCCAAGCATTGCTTCCCACCCACCCGATTGCACCAGCAGACTTTCCCCCTCACCTTGATCATCCAGTCCGACTCGAGCTGCAATTTAATTTCCAAACTATATCGCACCTGCTTGGCTCTGCTTCCAGTTTGGGATGGCTCAGTGGAGAAGGCTTTGGAGGCGGATCTGGGGCACCCGCTTTCCAACAAAGTGTGGTATGCCTGCTGCTCACAGACATGTACATTTTCCCCTACCCACAGTCACAAGTTTCTGCATTATAAATTACTTCGTAGAATTCATATGACACACAATGGTTACAATTGGATCCTATGCGAACCTCCACTTGTTTAAAATGTGCTGCTGATAACTGCTGCTGATAACGCAGATTTTGTCCACATGACATGGAGATGTGGCCAAGTATCTAAATACTGGAGAGATGTCTTCATTATCCTTTCAGTGATGTTGGACGTCCTTGTTGCCCCGACCCCCTGATTGCTCTGATGGGCCATGTGGGGGCCATGGCCAAACTCTTGCGGCGCTATGCGGCCATGGCTCTCCTTGTGGCCAAGCATGAAATTGACCTACTTTGGGGCTCTAGAGCTGTCCGAACAACACAGGCATGGCTTAGAAGCCTCATTTTTATGACAAAACCAGTGATGTTTATGCCTGCCTACTACTTCGTGCCTGAGAGACATCTGGCAGCCACTCAATGCTTGTATGCTTTACACTCAAGGTTTCGGAGCTGCGGGGTGCAGGGGGACGCTGCCATCCTTCTGCCCACAATTCGCTCTCCCCTGTGCCCAGCTCATCAACACACATTTCCCCCAGACCTCACAGGACTGACTGACTTCAGACGCACTCTGTCAAGCCATGAATAGCCAACTGTTGTTCGTTGATGTCTAGCATATTTATATACATCCTCACGTATTAATGTTTCAGTCATGTCATGCTTAATCACTCATGTGGTTAATATATATTGCTGTTATGGTGATGTGCTTACTTGTTTTATGTTCACAAAAATGAAGAAAAAGAATTAAAAATAAAATTGTACAAATCACAGCACAATTTCATGTAGGAACATTCCTCAGTAAAGTCTCATTCCAGTCATCCGCTGTTGTCTTAAATGAAGTTGAATAGCTCATCATGTGAAATACAGGTAAACAGATAAAAAATAATCATCAACAGCGTCAACTTCCCAGGGTATACTGTACTTTTCTACAGGAATGAACATTAGCTAGCCAAAATGATAGCTACAACACAGATACAACTACTGGTGCATAAGGGTAACATTGTACACACCAAAGTGTTCTCACGCCATACAACACATCTTTCAGTTGACAACATAAACTCAAGACTCCACCAACTTCTAAGAAGGTACCTTACTTTTGCATTACTTTTGACTGTGTCTTGAATACGTATGACTATTGTACTGCTGGAAGAGTCTTGAGACAAACAACTCTGTACTTCAAACCTATTGACCTGTATCATCTGCTCTTAATAGCAGCAATTTTGTCAAAAGCTTCATGGAGCTTGGAAGGCACAAGAAACAATTTTTCATCTTCAGGCTCGCCCTTTGACTTTTAGCATGTCTTTTCACCATTTCTTCCACAAACCTTGCAATTTATATCCTGTGTTCCACAATCCTGCATCACCACACGTTTGTGATTTACCTTCACAATGTCCTTAGGGTTAGCATATTTTGAATAACTTTTAACTACCATTCTCATCATTTCCCCTACCACAAATTACAGGGAATATGTTTCTTGACTATATTGTAGTAGGTTTTCGAACTCTGCTGAGCTTCATTTACTTCCTCTATTAGTTGTTTTTCAACACTGAAATTTCCTTCTTCTTAGATATTATCTTTCTCAACCACCATGGACGTACCTTTGAAATGAACAATCTTTCTTTTATTACCTGGAATGGACTCCGCCCATCAATAAAATGTGGCTATGGTGAACATAACCATACTTACTCTTGCACATCAAGCTACAGGATATTTCCACCAATAACATTCAATGAATTGTCCTTCAAAATACAATCAATGTGCCCAAGTAGTCTATTTCACTGTTGCTTATTTTCACACAACATATCAGCTGGGGATTTTCACAAAATGTAATGTAATTTTGATAATGTCATGAATTATTTGAAATAAATTGCTATTTCAAACACCCCAAGCAACAAATAACCATTCTATTCACTAGCAAGACATCAATTATGCACTATTCTTCATTACACTGGTTTACAGAAAACTTTCAGGGGTATTCACAAAGGTAAATTACAACTGTGTGTAAGTTACCTGTGCAAGTTTACTCTTACCTTTTAGAGTAACGTTTGGCTACTCGCCATTTATGAGTGTAAAGTCACTCAGAGGTAACTCAAAATGACGTATCAGAACTCAGAAGTAAGTATCAGAACCACTGATACTGCAGCAGTCTCCATAGGAAAGAATAGAGGCAGGGACCTAAAGTACAACCCCATAGGAAATAATGTTAAATTAAATTCATTTATTTTGACTATATATATATATATATATATATATATATATATATATATATATATATATATATATATATATGTATATATATATATATGTATATATGTATATATATATATATATATATATGTATATTTATATATATATATATATATATGTATATTTATATATATATATATATATATATATATGTTTTGCACTGTTATGGAGAGGCTACAGTGGTATGCTTGAAGTCATGTTTGCACTGTAGTGGATGACACAATCGGTGATGTTGTCCACTAGTGACCTTTAACTTCCAGCCCCTGGGTACATTGTATACCATATACCAGAGACTTATAGGCAAATTAAATACAGAAGTTATGATAATGCAAATTAAACCATTTTAAAAGAGGGAGTGCAGGCACCTTATTACTGGTTATTAATGTTAAAGTGCAGAGTTCTAAAGCCATCAAAAATATAGGGTCCAGCAAAAGGCGACAAATCTGGAATGACCACACAAAGCACATTTTCTACAATGATGTACTGGTAAGCAGATATGTATAAACAGTGATAACATCAACCTCCCCAGTCCCCGACCTCCAGAGGAATGAGGGTTAGTGGTCCCCCAGAACACAAGGAATCAAAAGTTCTACAGCTTTTTACAAAGTACTAAGAACATCATACAGTCTGTAACATAAACACACATGCAAACCCAAAACAAAATATACAGACGTGCCTACTAACAAAAATACAGTGTACAAGCCAAGCAACACTCTCAGTATACCACACCTTGTTCGATCCTTAATTGGGATACTCCCTGTTGGGACATTTAGTATGCAATTCCAAAAATTAAATAGGCATTTGAGAAAATACATGAGTCAAAATAATGCTTCTCTCCCTAATCCTGATCAGAGGATAGCTATTTAGAACAATTTTAAACTAGGTTCTAGAACTGTCAGCAGAGCTGACAGCAAGATGGTTGCAGAGCTAATTGCAAGATAATTGCACCCGCTACAGCATAACTATGCTGCAGGTAAGATCCACCCAGTTTGGGAGCCAGTCCAATTAGTGGGAATGACATCAAGTCAAAATATCTCTTTTCCAGGTCATCATACAAAAATGACCAACCACGACAATGAGAATGATGGTCATGGTAGATAGGATAAGTCATTTAATATCATGTTTAAGGTTTCAGTAGAGGTATCAGCTATTAACAGTAGACAACTGCCATTGAAAAAAGTTAACACAAATGCTCTGATTCCATGACTGTGGAACAGACTACCTAACCCGATTTTTAGTTCACCTGGTGCGGTCTCAAATTCAGCGTCTCGCCCTGTGTTTCCACACACATGTTTCTCCTGCTTTCAAAAGATGGAGGGGGTCATTCTGACCCCGCCGGTCATGAACCGCCGGGGCCAGGGTTGGCGGGAGCACCGCCAACAGGCTGGCGGTGCCCCGCAGGGCAGATGCCTGCCGGTTTTCCGCTGCCCATTAGAATCCTCCATGGCGGCGCAGCTCGCTGCGCCGCCATGGGGATTCTGACAGCCCATACCGCCATCCTGTTCCTGCAGGGGCCCCCGTAAGAGGGCCCCACTTTGTATTTCAGTGTCTGCTTTGCAGACACTGAAATACGCGACGGGTGCCACTGCACCCGTCGCACCTTCCCACTCCGCCGGCTCAATTCTGAAGGGTGGTTTGCACTGGGCTGGCGGGCGGTCGCCCGCCAGCCCAGTGCAAAAGCCAAAATACCCTCAGCGGTCTTTCGACCGCGGAGCGGTATTTTGGAGGGGGGGAACTCTGGCGGGCGGCCTCCCGCCAGGGTGAGAATCACCCCCGGAGTCTGTAAACAGAATCCATGACGGAATTGGAACTAAATATGCAGGAGAGAGCCCGATAATTCCAAATTCCATATATTTGTCCCCATTCCAGGGAATCCGGTTCAGCCACAGAATTTCTGCTTCGCCGTACTGTGAAACTTGAAATCGGGTCAGAAACTGAAGGACAGAGGGGCTGATTATGAGTTTGCGCAGTTGGACTGCAATACTCCTGGTGGTCTGACCCCCGATTATGATTCTAGTGGTCAGACCGCCAGGAGACCGCTGCCACTGCCAGGATCATAAATCCCAATGGGTTGGCCATAGTCAAAGTCATGGTCAGCCATGGCGTGCTGAGTTCGGCACCACCGTGCTGATCACGACTCCACTTTTCGCTAGCCTTTCCATGGCCGGGTCCTCACCATGAAAAGACTGGTGGAAAGCCAGTGCTGGGGACTACAGGGTGGGGGGGCCCTGCACTGCCCAAAACCACCTTACTACCCATTAAGGTACCCTTAAAACCCTTAATACTACCCTTCCCTAACCCTTAAAAGCCCCTTACCACCTGTTTACGCTACCCAACCCTGAACCCTAAACAGCCTGAGCCTCCCCTTAACACTACCCTTCTCCGAACCCTAAAAACCCCTGTCTACCTTTTAACACTGCCAATCTCTGACCCCTGCAAACACTTTACTACCCCTTAACGTCAGTGTTTAATTTGAGCTGATGGTTGCCGTTGTGGGCCAAAGGGACTTATTTTGGGGGAACAGAACTTGTTTTTCTGCATCAGATATTTACAGAGTGCAGGAGAGGCAAAAACACACAAAGTGGAAAGATGGAGGAAGAGAAAGGCAGCAAAATCTGCACAAAGCGAGAAAGCGGGAACGTGCAAGAGACAGGTAATGGGGCAGAGAGTGTCTAGTAATGGATTAAAGAGGTATGAGGTGGATTTAAGACAACCGGCCTTGGTATTTGGCAGTGGTGGCTGATGATTCCAAAAAGTGGTGGGGCGGAAGTCCATACACTGAATTACACCATGCAGTTGAGGAAACCTTATACCTGATTTTCTCAGGGAGCGTCTGGCAGGGAAGAGAGGGTGAACAGGTACATTTTTACACAACTCAACAGTTTTCTTTTTTCGACCTTCAGAGGATGAAAGGTTGAGTGGAGCACTGGAGTTGATATCACGGGGTCAAATACAGATCATCAGACTTGTCAGAAGGCTTAGTGGATGCATTAGTCCAATGAGCCTTGGAACCCAGCTGTGAGGCAAGAGGCCTCTGACTGACTAGATTCCCTTCAAACATTCACCAGTATTCCCTGCATATGTTCAGGACAGGGTGGGGTTTGGTCAGTGAAGCTTGCTGGCCCCACCTCACCCTGTGACTTTGTGGCTTGAAAGCTAAACACCCGAGGCTATTTTAAATGGGCGCTCTGGATGAAGGAGGAGAAATAAAAGCAACGTCAGGGCGCTGCGAGGAAAAACCAGGGCTGTGCGTGGATAAGCCCTGCTAGTGCTGAATCAAGCACATTCTCACAAAGGGGCACGCCTTGCAAAAATGCCTAGAAATGTAACCTCGTCGTTTTATTTCTGTTTGGTGAAGCTTTCGATCTAGGAAGCTATGAAAGCATAGGGGGCGTAGCCCCTGCGCCCATACACAGAAGCCGCTGCTGTATTTGGTGACCCAAACTTTAATTGCACCGTCCACAGGTTTCTGGCCAGAACTTCGGGGACCAGCATTCTTTCTTTCACAAATTAAGCACTGCTTAACGCTACCCTTCCCTTAAACATAAACTCCGTACAGGTACCCTTCCCCCTCCCTCATCTCACTATAAATGCTCCTCTCTACTTTAGCAACAGGATGCCCCCTTCCCCTGCTTCTAGTACACTTACATTTTTCCTTTGAGGCATGATATTTCACTTTTTTTTTGTAGCCACACCTTTTTTTAATCATACTATTTCAGTAGATATCATTAGTGACCCAACGGTTTTCAGTCTGCTTTTCTCCCACAATATGTTTACTGCATATTAAGCAGAGTTGTGGAAGGCTTTCCTAGAGACTAAAAAAGTGGTTACACCTTAGAATATCCGAGCAGAATTTAGATTTATGTGCAGATTACCTGGCAAATCATGTCAGTGTCCTGGCATATAGTAGCAACGATTCTAATGGTAGTTTTCAATGGGGTTGCTGTTACACCTGATCTCAGAGTTGTGACTTTATCTACTTATGCTATACTCATAGCTCCTGTTCTCCTCCACCCGCCCCCTCGCCCCTCGCGCCCTTTCCCTTGTTCCCGCACTGTTGAATGTTTGTGTTTGAACTGGCTGAGTTCAGAGCAGATCAGCTTCTCGCCGGATGTGCGCTGGAGAGCTCTTATGAATAAAGCCATTTTCACTTCGAGGAAGAACTCTCAATATGTTTTGCAAGCAGTACAGCTGATTTAGTATTCCTTTTTTCAAGTGCCTTCTTACACTACAGAGCAGCCGGCTTTATCTGTGGCTGCAAATTATTCACGTTCCTAGTTCATGTACTTAAGGGCAAATTTCCAAGAAAGTGGTGCATCGAGACCGCTGCGCCACTTTTCTTTCATCGCTGCCGCCCTCCTTACGACACCATGGTTGCACCGGATTTACAATACAGCGCACCATGACGGTCGTTAGGACAATAGCAAATTTTTGACGCTATTGTGGCGCTTTGCTGCACTAGTTTCAAAAAGTTTGATGCTAGTGCAGCAAAGCACAGGGAGCCCGTTGATTAAAAATGGCGCAGTGAACTGCTGTAAATTTTACTGTGCCATTTTGTCGGGCCTCCCTGTGTTGAAATGGCCCCCTTGCGGGCATTATGCCTGGCGCAGGCATAATGTGGCGCAAGGGGTTGCAAAGTATCGCAATGCATACATTTCTCCACTTTGTAAATCTGGCGCGTGGAAAGGGCACCTTAGCACTGCCTTAGCATCAATGACGCTATGGCGGTACTAAGGCGGCGCAAGGGGCATGTAAAAATGCCCCTTGATGCACAGCAGGCAAGTATGTTGTTACAAGAGAAGCAGTTGGTATCTTATGCACCTGAGCCAATTGCAAATATATTTAAAACAATCCTGTGCCGGCATGAACACCGCTTAATCATTGTGTAAGGACTTTATGTATCTACGGGGAAAAAGCCCACGACGATGTCCAGAATAAATCGGAATAAAACACTGATACAGTGCAATTAGGACTAGCAGCAGAACGACCACACTGGAAAGCGCGAGTAGCGCACAGTAAAACAGGCACGAGAGGCCTGCTGCACGTGACAAGGAACAATGACAATTCTGCTCGCTAGGGTGCATTTTACAAACAGTATCATGCTACTTTAGGTCAAAATACTTTTTATTATGATGGCTATAGGTGCAATTTTTTTTTGCTATATTCACTTTCCAAGACTGATGTACTTTTGGAAACAATCCGAGCCACAATCTTGTCACTGACCTTCTATAGTGTTTTTTTGTCATAGAATCAAATATTAGAAGTTAGGCATGATTATCAGTCGGGATAGGTGAGTTTATGCAGGTGACTGGTGAGATTAACAGATAGACAAGAAGAGATTAGGTATTGGTAGGTTGTAGACATATGTTTCAAAGAAGGGGAAGTTGTGTTTTATGAAATGAACTGTCGCCCATTTGCAACTACACAATCATGGGCATTCGTGGAGGGGAACAAGGGAGGGCACTTGCCCCCCCCTGGATTTAGGTACGGCCTGGTGTTCAGGCTCACAGTGCAGTGTAACACTACGGCCGCCACAGCGTTATGCTGTCTGCACTAGTATGGCCACGACCCCGCCAAAAACAGTCCAGGATGCCCCCACCTGAAAAAATTTCTGCGGACTCCTATGTTCACAATATTAGAGGATGAAGTGGACAATCAGGCAAATTAGAGTAGGCTACACTCGGAGCGAAGTGGCATGTAGATTGGAAGGTAAGGGGAGAGTAATTCAATGGAAATGCAAGAGGAACAATTGATTGTTTCAGGTCAAAGGCAATTTTCAAGCAGGGTTTTAGGAAAATAGTGGTGGTGGGGTTTTGAGATTGCATGCAAACTGAAAATGCAAAACTGCAGAAAAAAACATTATTTGCACGTGAGATTGTATATTGTCAGTGGCGGCCGGCAGTTTTAGGAGGGAGGGGGGCGGGCAGCACACTTGTACTCATTCTTTCACACACACACGCACGCACATCCATTAACACTCATCAACATTCAAACATGCACGCACACACCAAACATTCATTTAAGAAGATCTCTCACACACACAAACACCCACACACCTTCAGCCTCGGTCCCAGGAGGGTTGGGACTGCTGCCTTCCCTCACTGGCTCACCATAGGTCAGCCAATGACGGACGGCAGCAGTCCCAGCCTCCTCACAGAGTAGGATGGGGTCCTTGAGACTGCTGACCCCACCCCACTCTGAGACGAGGTGTCACTAATTGACACTCGCCCTCGGCACTTCAGGGCTTAAACCTGAAGCGCCCAGGTCAAAGTCAATGGGTGACGCTTTCCTTGTCACCCGGGGGAGGGCCTCGAGGCACCTTTGCTGAGCTGAGGAGGTAACGCTCATAGGAGCTGTGACCTCTTCAGCCCAGCAAAGTTCAGCTCAGGCAGCCAGGAGTCTGCACAAATTGCGCATGTCTGCTCCTGGCTGCCTGACCTGAACATGAAGAGTGTCTGTCAGGCTGACCTTTGTTCAGCCTGACAGCCACTCTTTATGAGGGGCAAATGGTGGGGGGGACGTGGCCTCTGCACACTAAAGGACGGGCCATGCCTGTGTATTGTATTGTATTATACTATTTTTATTGGGCTTGTTTCCCCTGCTTGGGGCGCTGAAGGTATTATCCACATGGATCGCATGCTACACCATGTGGGTGTGGGTGGAAGTGTGTTGTCTTTGGTTTGAGACTCTGTAAGAAGTGTTTCCATTTCGTGCGTGGTGACTTCCAAGGTGCGGTTATCGTGTTATGGCACACAGTACTTGGCAAAGTGATGGATGAGGAAATGTGAAAGATAGACATGCATATTTTGTAGATTGCGGTATGTTGGTAGCACAGATTAGCTCTGCAGTTCCCTATATTGTGTTGCTATGTGTTTTGTTCTAAATCTCATTTCCTATGTGTGTTGTGACAGGAAATCATCCACTAAGATGGAGGTGAGAAGTGAGTCGATGGAGTGGGTGGAAATTAGAGATCTGTTCAGAGAAACTGCATTACAGGTTTCCATTCATACGCCTGCCATTATGAGGCAATAATTACATAGATTTGCCAAGATGCAGTATGTTATTATCTTTTTTTTCAGAAAACGACGTTGGTGCTCAGGGTATGTTGCTATTTGGGACCTGCAAAGTGGACAATGTTTGAGTCCTCCTGAACCAGCATTATATAATAGATCTCTCAGTTGGAAATGGTTTCCTTCACAAATGACATTTATGTGCATATAGATAATATACATGTGTGTGTGTGTAATGTCAGTTTCTCATAAGATTACATCTCTCGGCTGGATAAGGCATAAGGATTAGAGTTAATTAGACAGTCACTTGTCTACTGACTGTTTACATATGCTGTTTTATTTTCACTTTCACATTTTCCCAACCATGATTATTGTCTGTTTTAATCTTGAGTAGACTCCAAGTTAGTTGAAAAGTGTATCGCCCAGCACTGCTTGCATCCTGAAACACTGCTGGAATCAATTATACAGACAGGTAACAATTTCTAAATGCTGGCGGTGCGTGTATAGCACTCAAGCAGGACTCATGCGTGGGGTCTGTTCCAACCTATGAAGGAACAAGACCCTGATGTTTGAAAACCTTAACAACATGCTCACGTCTGAGTGGATTTAAATGAGGCTTTCATGTCTGTGGGGCTCTCACACACTGTCAGAGCTTATGAGCTCTGATTGAAGGTGCCTACCCAAAACCTTTACAGGTGAAGGTTCTTGCTGTCTTCACTCCTGAGGGACACAGAGCGGCTCTGGCGAAGACCCTCAAATATATCGAGCAGGTCCTGGCTATGGCCGCACCCACCGAAACAACACCTGCTGCACTGCCTTCCCGCGATCCACCAAAGGGCCATTCACCTGCCACCATTGCCACTTCTCCTGCAACACAGGGCGGCCAGCCCACACTGGATCCCGCACCACTTCTGCCCAGAAGACTATGAACACCCTGGAACCACCCCACTGCATCTTGCTCAATGCTCAATCCCTCTTCAAACATGCCACGGAAATCTGGGACACCATCTCCCCCAACATCACCGGAACATGGATCAGCCCCTCCGCAAACCACGACATCGCCGCCACAACTCCAGATGGTTACAAGATGATACACCAAGACTGACCCAACAAACACTGCAGTGGCATCGCCATCATCTTCAAGGAAACCATCCAGTGCATTGCTACCAATGACGAACCCACACCTCTCATGGAACACCTCAACTTCTAACTACAGACCAATGCCAAGGCCACAATAAGAGGCACCCTCGCATACAAACCCCAGAACCCCCACCAGCTTTCTGCAACACCATCTCCACCCAAATCGCCCCCCTAGCCATCGACTCCTACCACTGCGTAATACTTGGCAACCTCAGTTTCCACATCAATTTCTCTAATGACGCCAACTCCACTACCCTCCTGGAAAACCTAAACAACATTGGACTCACCCAACTGGTCACCAAACTCACTCACAAAGTCAGACACACACTCAACCCCATTTTCACCTCCAGCAACAGAATAAAATTCAGCCATATCACAGAACTCACCCGGACCGACCACGTTATCATCCACTTCACCATCTCCGATGCCCAGCACACCCTCACCAAGGATCACAACTCATCCCACCGCAGCTGGGGCAAGGTAACTGAGAAACAGTAGACTCAGGCCCTCAGCACTACCCAACCCGAAGCTTCACTAGACCTTGACCAGGCCGTCCAGAACTTCACTGTATGGATCACTAAAAGCATCAACAGAGTTGCTCTGATGAAATCGCAATAACCAACAAAACCTCAAAACGAGCCAGCTGGTACATTCCAGAGCTCAGAAGTCACAAGCGCAGCTGCTACTGACTTGAAAAACAATGGCTTGACCGTCCTGCGCGTACCGGCCGAATAATCATCACCTGGGTTCTGCTCACCACTGAGACCACCATGGTCATCATGTCATCCATTCACTCCGGGGAACCCACTGACCCCTCCCACCACCGTCTTTTCAACCTAGGATCCAATCAAATCAGCATGGAACTCACCAGCATCATCAACAACTCCATCACCACAGCAGCCTTCCCTGGCAGACAGGAACACGCAGAGGTCAGACCTCTCCTAAAGAAACCCTCTTCCAACCCCAAGAAACTCAAAAGTTATCAGCCTATCTCTTTGCTCCCCTACCCTGCCAAAGTATTCAAAAAGGCTATCAACCTGCAGCTCACCGAATACCTGGATCACAATCTCCTACTTGCCACTTCCCAATCCAGATTCTGCGGCAACCACAACACCGAGACCATGCTGATCGCTGCCACAGATGACATCAGAACATTCCTCGACCATGGAGATACTGAGGCCCCAATCCTCCTTGACCTCTCTGCTGCGTTCAACACGGTATCTGACCACACCCTCGTCAACAGACTCTACAACATCAGCAAAACTCCCTCAAGTGTATTGCCGCCTTCCTTGTAGGATGCACTCACAGCATCCGGCTTCCCCCCCTCACCTCTGAACCCAAGGACAACTTTAGCGGCATACCCCAAGGATCATCCCTCAACTCCCCACTGTTTAACAACTACATGGCCCCCCTCGCAGATATTGTCAGATCCCACTGCCTCAACATAATTTCCTATGTGGATGACGCTCAACTTATCTTCTCGCTCACTGAAGACCCCTGCACCACCAGAACTAACTTCTGCAACACCGTGTAGCCAACTGGATGAGAGACAACTGCCTTAAACTCAACTCCAACAAGACAGAAGTACTGATCTTTGGGAAGAACACCTCCATATGGGACCACAGCTGGTGGCCAGTAGAACTCGGACCATTATCTATACCATCAGACCACGTACAAAATCTAGGCATAATCTTGAACAGCAAACTGACCATGAAAGAACATGTAACCGCAGTCGTCTGCTCCTGCTTCCACACCCTTCACATGCTTCGCAGAATCTTAAGATGGATCCCAGTCAACACCAGAATGATCATCACTCAGGCTCTCATCATCAGCTGCCTTGACTACAGCAACCCTCTAAGCCAGCATCTCCACCCAGTTCCTCAAAAGACTCCAGACCATACAGAATGCTGCAGCCAAACTAATCCTGGACTTCCCGAAAAGGACCCACATCACCCCCCACCTCAGAAATCTCTACTGGCTCTTCATCCAGAAGAGATGTCAGTACAAGTGCTTCACGCACGCCTACAAAGTCCTACATGATCTAGGAACGGCCTACATCAACCACGGAGAGAACTTCCATCTACCCATAAGACACCTGAATTCCTCCTCACTAGCCTGGGTTCACAACCCCCGCATCTGGCGCAGCCACAGTGAAGGCCGCCTCTTCTCCTACATCACCACCAAGACCTGGAATGACCTGCCCTTCCATCTTCTAATGGCACCCTTCCTGGCGGACTTCAGAAAGAATCTCAAGACCCAGCTTTTCGATGGAGACGTTGCACCGACTGCGCCCAGATAAACCAAGGGGTGACAATGCTGCACTATACAAATGCTGATCAATTTATTTATATGTGTCTATGACTGAGACAATAACACCTGAGAAACCCTCAGTGAGACTCACATATCTTGGGTGTGTTGAGCACAAATTTCACAACCCTGGGTCACTGTCAGAGACTGAGAGAGGGTCATGATTTCATGATGCCAAAGGAAGGACGCACATTTTAAATTATATTAAATTAGAGCTAGATGCGTTCTTTCACCTCTGTAAGCAACCACTTATACATGTTGAAAATATTAGCACTTTAACACTGGTCATGTCCTTTTATCAATATTGAACACAAGTAAATGTGATTAACAAGAAGTATTCTCTTTAGTATTGCTATTTCAATGTGAATTGATATCACACGATTTCTCTGTACATACTTCGTATCAAAGATGTAACTAATTGGGTTCCAGAGAAAAATCTATGCAACTATACACCATTATTCGACAGACATTTTATTGCTTGTGAGAAACAATTACTAATATTCTTTAAGCAAGAATACAATATCTGTAGATAAGGATATCAGAAAATATCCCTTTTGCAGAGATGCAGTCAACATTCCCTTTATCTGAGCAACACATTTTATTGCATCTGGTATTTAAAATTAATTGTATTTTGCCTCTAATTTTGAACATTTCCTGCCTTCTTTGTCATAGTGAAAAACGTTAATTCCAGGAAATGTTAAAAGTAGATAATTAAATTAATTGACCACTGTTTGTTGTTAGGTTATTTTTACCTGTGCGGTACACGGATTGTTGCCACCATAGACAACATGACAAATGGTTGCATCCCCTGTTCCCCAGCAATGGAGCTACATTTGCAGCTCTGAGAGACAATCTGGTCTCCTCCTGGTGCCCTAAAATTGGCCCAGGGTAACCCTTAGCAATCCCTATTCCCCTCATTGTAAATCCTCATCATGTGAAGGGGCATAGTGCCTCCATAAGCAGACCTGTGTATGCAGCCTGTAAAATAAACTAGGGATGACCTCGGAAGGCATATACCTAAGCTGGCGAACTCAGTGTGGTGTGTGAGGTAAGTGCATACCATTTTACAAGGCAATTCCAGTAACCTAGTACTCTCCCAGCCGAAGCGAGACATGATAGTTATTACAGGACATAGCAGACATACTTCTGATCTACTACGTTGTAGGGTTCACAGTTCAGACACACTAGTCCCACAAATATTTCAGTATAGCTATCCTTAGGGCAGCGGGTGCAGGGCCCAGGGGAGTGAGACCAAGGCATCTGAATTGTACTTTGTCTCCCTACCCTTCTAAGCACATCAGCTCTTACCCATTCCTGTCAATGTAGGATGTCACCTAAGGAGTAGGGAAGGGGACCACTAGATAAACTGCAGTGGGGACTGTCAGGCACATCTTGAAAATCAAACAAGAATGTAGACACCAACTCTCCCTAGAGAACCACTCCATTGATCCAGAAAACCTGGCAATTTTTGGAATTTTGGGACAGACTGTGGATGGCATGGCAGGGCCAGTGTGCACCTAAGAGTTCTTCTGATCTCCCCCTCAAAATCTGGGGGATGAAACTCAAAACGTTATTCCAGGACTGTCAAACCTGTGGCACCCAGAAATTTAGTTCAGTTATATGATGATCTATAAGGGCCCTCTCAGGGTATGTGGGCAAGGAATACCCAGAGTACCTTCTCTATACACACATTTGCTGCTTCTATGTGTAGATCGAGAATGCTGCTCACTCACTGAGCTTCTTCTGTTTTCTCTGATTCTTTTTATGTTATGATTTACAGATTTCAAGAGCACTCTATCACCCAAGAGTGTGTCTTGACAGTGAGCAGGTATGAGTCTAGCCAAGTAGGGCCTAGTGAGACTATATGAAAAGCCATGTCTTCAGCTTCTTGTACAATACAGGAAGTGAGGAGGAGGCTCTTATGTGTAGCAGCTGTTCATTCCATGCTTTAGGAGCGATGTAGAAGAAGGCTTGACCACCAGATGTAGTTTTCCATAAACATGGGGTTTGTGCAAGAAAGAAAAAGTTGAGGGTGGTTCTGGCTGTCGTGTTCTGAATAGTCTGCAACCTTTTGGTAAGTTTTTTGGTGATCCTGGCATAGAGGGTATTCCCTTTGTCCATCTTGCTTGTGACAATGGTGTGCATGATGGTTTTCCAGATGCTGATTAGGAGCCATTTGAAAATCTTCCTCAGGATCTTCTAGGTATGGGAGCATGGGTTGGTGATGGTGGTCATGTTGAGTTTGCCATTGATGACAATCCCCAGCTTCTTGGTGTGTGTGGTGGGGCTGTGTTGGACCTACCTCTGAGGGAGGATCCTTACAGAACTCTGTAGATGAGATCACAGGTGTCCAAGTTGTACAGTGCCAGGCTGACTGACTGGCTTCTTCCAGCAAAGGAAGGAGTAGCTATATCAGAGTGTGTATCCTTGGATCCCAATGTTGTGTAGGTGTTGGTTGAGGAAGCAGTGGGAGACCCAGCTCCAAAACCCTAACTCTCCCTGACCATTCAGAAAATTTGAGGCAACCCACCTGCCCCAACAAACTGACCTTTAATTGTTCAAGAAAGCCATGTGTGCACTCTGTCCAGCTAATTGGTACCCAGCTATTTTTTTGCGAGGCAAACATGGGTCAAGCTGCAGACTCTCCCAGCTTATACTTTAGCCTCCAACTGAGTCACCTGGGAAATCAACTGACTTAGCCAATACCAGGCTTCATCTTACAGATTGAAATTCAGGCTGCCCAGTCAACCTCTAAGCACATCCTCATATTGGTCAGAGATGCCATTTTGCAGCATATTGCAGCAGGGCCAACCACGGATCCACAAGCGGTACAAAGAGCATTCACAATCTTTAAGTAATCATACATGTGATGTTATACAACATACGTATACTGTTCTTATTCACAATGTTCTTCTTGTAAAGAGAAGACTTACAGTTATACAACTGGTCTTCTAAAATGCAAATTACCATTGTAAAATGCCTGAAATAAGCACAGTATGTTCTATTAAATTAAGTTCTACTTAACTCAGTGATTCCATGGGAAATGCATTTTTCAAAAGTTCATTTCTAATGAAAAAGAACAGAAGGAGAAATAAACTGATCCTTAACCATAGAAAGTAACCAGCACAGAGAGTGATCTAAAATGTGAGGGTTGAAAGCTGAAAGATAGGACAAAGCAAATGAAACCTATAATTGAACAGAAACTAAACGTTTATGTTGGAACTAAATGAAAAATCCCTAATTAGAAAAGAACACACGTGTTTGTGTTGAATAAATGAATACGCTCTAGAACAGTGGTTCCCCAACCTGTGGTCCGGGGAACCCTGGGGGTCTGTGGAGCCTCATCAGGGGGTCCGCGAAGCCTCCTCATGGGGTCAACGACGGCTTAGAAAATTAAATATTATTAACAGATTAGGTCCCCAGCTTTCAATAATGACTCAGTGTGGGGGGGGGGTCCCCGGATTCCAACAATAATTGAGTGGGGGTCCCCGGGTGCAGTAATGATAAAGTGGGGGTCCACAGAAGTCTAAAGGTTGGGAACCACTGAAAACAAAGTTTTTAAGATGAATGAACAAGGCAAGGCTGCTTTGGAATAAACAGTGTTCCATGGAGAACCGTGCACAACCTTGGTAGCTGATGCATCATGTAAAGCAATAATTCTCTGGTTCTTTGCAAGTAATGCTAAACTGCATCATCACAAACCTACATTATGAAAGCAGGTTGTGGGAAACATCTTGCAGAGCAGCGAAGGATGTATTCATAAGACTAGAGAAAAGTATTTTCAGTTGGGAGCATATGAGCACTGTTTCCGAGCTGTGCTGTTCGCATCTCATGAAAATTGGAGCTAAATGTTTGTTTTAGAAGGTGCAGTTCCATGAAAACAGGCACTCAGCTTCTTCCTACTCTGGCCCCTGGGTAGGTCTGCATTAGTCTCTTTCTTATCCGGTGTAGCCGTAACCCTGGACCCACAGCTATAGGTCCTATACCGTTTCCAATGGACACAGTAGGCTATTTAGCAGCACATACGACGAACGCTTGCACTGGTAAACATTTATTGCCATAATCAGAAGATCACGTCAGAGCTCTGTCACTCTTCTCAACCTCGTGCTACCCACGCCGATTATTGAATTTAGAGCAAATATCCACTGACCCAAAAATGCATGCTTCTGCTTGTTTATTAAAACATAGGGCTTGAGTTAGAGTTTGGGAGATGAGATACTCTGTAACAAATGTGACAAACATACCATCTTCCATCTCACAAGTGCATTATATCCTATGGTACATGTATTATGGCCGACGGGATAGCCATCATGTTTGTGACGGAGTATCCCATCCACAAAACTCTACATAAGGCCCATGATCTCTAACAATATATTTTTTATATCAATAACAACCAACATAACAATATCCTTAAAAGTACAGAATGATTTGAACATTAACGTAAATAGGAGACTAAAGAGAGAGGGGTAGGGATGCGATGAGGTGTCAGTATACTACTTCAAAGTACACACCATATATTATTATGCTGTCATCAGAGGAGAAATCTGTGAAGGCAGAGGACCTGCCTGCTTCCCTCTTGATCTTCCACACCCATGCAATCCCCTCCCACGATAAGGGGGCATCGTGGATAATCTAGGCCGAGCAAGGAGTAATCATTTTCCGATTTGTAAAAGTATAAATAGTTGCAAACAGTTTACCTAAGCCACTGCACCTTACAAGAACACAGAAAGTGCCCCATTCATGAATGAGAACCAAAGCATAAACGCCCCTCTAGGAATCATTAAGCAATTTGAGAGTTATAAGGAGGCAGTGTGCATGCAAAGTTAAGCTTGCAACAGAACAGCTTTGCTTTGTACATGGGCAGAGGACTAACTCCATAGATTAGGTGAACTGGGCAATATCCTAGAGGTCTCACCAAGGGCATAATAGACACCCCCGCAGGCACGGTGGTGTGGGGTGGGGGCAATGCCTCATAATCCTGAGGTGGGCCCTGAGCATCGGCTTGTGTTTGCCTAACTGCCCTACACCATCTTTTTAATAGCGTGTGTGCTTCTCTCACTTGTGAAGCTGCTTGAAGCTTGAAAACTAACAAAAAAAAACAAGAACAACCATTTCAGGGAAATTGACAAAAGGCCCCTTTGGTTAGTGAATGGGACCCCATGTCTAATGAATGATCAATTCCTCCAAGGTGTTTACTGTGTAGCATGCCCTGATTTTTTTTTTTGCAGGTTTATATAGGGTGAACTAGACCCAAAGGTATAGGAGCCCTTTCTACGAACATGAGTTACATTATACAAGGTCAAATTTGTTATTTAGGTACCTGGAGATAAAGGGCGTGATTTGTGTCTTGGCGGAGAGAAATACTCCGTCACCAAATCCCATCGCTGATCCCAATATATCCTATGGAGATCATAATAAGGCAGACGGAATATTCCATCTGCCAAAATCTAAATCAGGACCTTGGTGATTTGCCCATAATCACAGGATGTTCAGGAGCATAACACAAGCCCACGCAGCCCCTGCAGCACAGACTTCCTCCCCAGCCCAAAACAGGCCCTCCAAGGATTCACATGGGCCGCATTCCATCCAAGTCCAATGAATATCTGTGAGACATGGGAGACTCAGGGGCTCTCCACTTCAATCGTCTCTGCATTAAACCTAGGTCTCTCTTATTATTCAGCTCAAGAATAAATTGTTTCTTGTTCAATATCATGAACCGCAAGCATGGCAAGGGTTTGTTCTGACATCCAGCATTCACCTGGGGTAAATCAGTGTTGAAGGCACACCTCAAGGCACCAACGCAGTACCAGATGTATTTACCCACATTAAGTTTGATTCCTGAACTCTTTCCAAACTTCTTAATCCATTCTAGCCCTATGTTCCCAGATATCATGGGCTAGTGAAAATAAATCAACCTGTTGTTTGCATAAAGTGAAATAAAAGTATTATTTCAGACCTATCTTAAGCACATGTTTATTGAGATCTGTACAGAGCAAACAATCAAGTGGCTTAATTGCCAAAGTGAATAAACACTGGGCAGTGCCCAGTCACTTGGCATTGCCCAGTTCCAATTTTCCTGACAGAACAGAATTGGTTTTGACTCAGAGGACTTCTAGAGCAATGTTACCTTACTAAAAATTTAGGGTCTAAAATGTTGTCATACAGGTACCCTGAATGGATAATTACACTTAATTGTTTTAGAGGATTTGTCTGTGTTGTGACTCCACAGCATATCTCCCATTTAGATGTTTTCCCCTCTTTCATGACATGACATTCTAAATGGATTTTGGTCAATGTTTGTATGGGGTACAAAATTGTGCTGGTGTCTCTGTGTCAACAACTTCAAACAATACCTCACAGAAGAAGTCTTCAGCATCAACGGTGGCTCTACAGTTGTTGGCCCTGTCTTTTGACTTTGCAACATCGCAATTCTGGCCTTTCTAATGGATGGTGGTAGTTTAGGGGGCCACTGTGCCTACAAATAAGACCTCCAGGAATCTTTCTACTAATTTGCCATACAATTCCATATAAGCCACAAGAGTAACTCCAGACACCTCTCAGAGCTTTCCCAGATATGTATGTCTTTTAGTAGCTCTCAAAAGCATATTTTTTTATCATTTGTGATAACTTGTAGGCATGCTCTTCATGCCATACAGTCAACCAATACACTGGGCTGAGGTGGTAGATTGTCATGTATGTCTTAAAGATATTTTAAGAAGACCTGGCTAATGGCTGCCTGTGTGTAGATGTGGCCTCCCTGCACCTCTCTTCTAGCCACTGCACATGTGAGGGGGTGCATCCCTTATCAATAACCATGATAGAAGCTTTCAAGGTTTATCCCCTTACCTACTCAGCCATTGCCTAAAGTTTGGCCTCTGATAGATTTCCAACTGCTGCATGATTTAGAGTGTGTCCGTTCTGAACGCTGCCAGTTTTTCTGTGTTATCCATCTTCCTACTACTAAATACCTTTCTGAGTCTCAAATCTTGTGCGTTTTGTCTTTGATCCCTTCCTCCAATGAGTGCCAACTCCAATAGCACCAACTGAGAGAAATCCTCTGATCACTTTGCTAATTGAATGCCATTCATTATCCCCTCAGGAACTTAGCATATCATTCAGCTCAAAATAATTTGATATCTCCCACCTAAGATCATCCCTGAAGGAAGCCTGTACTAGCACATAAGGTGGTAATCTCCGTGATAGTGCTCTCCATTTGTATTTGAGATTAACATGCAGGGTTCCACGTACAGAATGATTTGAAAGAACATTACCTTTGTTATCATTGTAGACAAAATTCCTCACGTTATTCAGAGATGCATAAAGACTGCCTAATCTTAAGAAACTCCTGTGTACTATTGAAAAACATGACTGTAGCTTATGTTACCATGCTTCACCCTCCAAAGATCTAGTGAATCTAGATCATAAATTATAATCTTCATGTACTTTAGGCTAAGTCATGTGTTGACCGTCGGCTGTAGGTCTAGCATACTTTTGAAAGTACCATCCAACACTATAATGGCACCTATATACTGGGCACAGTGGTCAACCAGGTTACGAAAGTCCTGAGCATCCTCATCGTTGGGTGCTTACTCATTAAATAGGAGAACAATCACTCCATCATCCTTACCTACCAGCAATGCATACCTCCTTTCAATATCTATCTTATTCTGCCTTACAGTTAACAGTGTTTTGGCATGATCCATATCCCACTCCTCATGATTGTAAGGTGTATGTAACAGTGTAGAATATATCCCTCCACTTTTCATAATCTTCAAATTCTCATGCTCAGTTAGATGTGTTGTAGGAAGCTGGCTCTGTATATACTATCTCAAAGTGAGAGATAGTGTGCACGAGTCCAGTGGTTCCCAAAGAGGCTTGACAGAGGCAATAATAGATAATACTAATGCTCTATTTGTGGTAGTGGGGTCGAGCAGTTCGGCTTATCAGAGGGTAGTGTTAAGCATTTGTTCTACACACACAAGCAATACATGAGAACACACACTCAATGACTTAACTCCAGGCAATAGGTTTTTATGTAGAAAAATATTATTTTCTTAATTTATTTTAGAACCACAAGATTCAAATTGCAGGTAAGTACATTAAATGTAAGGTACTTTGCATAGGTATAGTTAGGACTTTGAACCAAAACAATAATGTACACAGTTTTTCATAAAATGGCAATAAGCTATTTTAAAAGTGGACACTACAAAATTCAACAGTTCCTGGGGGAGGTAAGTACCATTAGGTTAATGTGGTAAGTAAAGCACTTCGGTCTCCGGGGCATAGGTAGCCCACCATTGGGGTTTCAAGTCAACCCCAAACACCCAGCACCAGCAACACAGGGCCGGTCAGCTGCAGAGGTCAAAGAGGGGCCAAATAACATGGGCGCCTATAGAGACAGGGGGTGCTCCGGCTCTAGTCTGCTGACAGGTAAGTACTTGTCTCCTCGGTGAACAGACCAGGGGGGTTTAGTAGAACACTGGTGGGGTCCCAAGTAGGGCACACAAAACACACCCTCAGCGGCACAGGGGCGGCCGGGTGCAGTGGGCAAACAGGGCGTCAGGTTTGCAATAGATTTCAATAGAGGGACCCGGGGGTCACTTAGACGTTGCAGTCAGGGCACAGAGGGGCTTCTCAGGCAGCCACCAACTGGGCAAGGGTGAGGGCTGCCTGCTGGTCACTGCTGTCCCGGTGGTCGGTTTTTCACAGGCCTGGGGGCTGCGAATGCAGTGCTTCTTCAGGTGTCGGATTTCTTCGTCCCGGGCAGTCGAGGTCAGGGGGTCCTCGGGATTCCCTCTGCAGGCGTCGTTGTGGGGGTGCAGAGAGGTTAGCCCAGGGTTGACACATCGTCAGAGTCGCCTGGGGAATCCTCCCTGGGACATTGGTTTCTCTGGACACAGGCCAGGGGCTTCAGGTGCAGAGTGGTGGGGAGTCACTCTTCTGGAGTGAGGTGAGAGTCCCTTTAAAGATGGTTTCTTCTTGCTTGGTTGGACAGGTCCACTGTCCGCGGGAGTTCTTGATCCTTCTTAGGTGCAGGGCAGTCCTCTGAGTCAGCAGAGGTCGCTGGTCCTGCAGGATGCGTCGCTGGTGCAGGTTCTCTGAAGTTGGAGACAGGCCGGTAGGGCTAGGACCAAAGCAGTTGTTGTCTTCCTCCTTCTCTGCAGGGCTTTCCAGCCAAGCAGTCCTTCTTCTTTGTAGGTTATCAGGAATCTGATTTCCTGGGTTCAGGTTCGCCCCTAAATACTAAATGTAGGGGTGTGTTAGGGCTGGAGGGCAGTAGCCAATGGCTACGGTCCCTGAGGGTGGCTACACCCTCATTGTGCCTCCTCACTTTGGGGAGGGGAGCACATCCCTATTCCTATTTGGTCAAATCCTCCAAAACAAGATGGAGGATTTTCTAAGGAGGGGGTCACTTCAGCTCTGGTCACCTTAGGGGTGGACCTGGCTGAGGGGGTGACTCCTCCTTGTTTTTCGTATTATCTCCCCAGACTTGCTGCCAAAAGTGGGGGCTGTGTCCAGAGGGCAGGCATCTCCACTAGCTGGAGTGCCCTGGGGCACTGTAACACCAGGCTTGAGCCTTTGAGGCTCACCTCCAGGTGTTACAGTTCCTGCAGGGGGAGGTGTGAAGCACCTCCACCCAGGACAGGCTTTGTTCCTGGTCGCAGAGTGCACAAAGGCACTCACCCCATGTGGCCAGAAACTGGTCTGGAAGTGGCAGGCTGGCAGAGACCGGTCAGCCTAGCACTAAAAGGTGGGCTGGCAGGCAGGGGGCATCTCTAAGATGCTGTCTGTGTGCATTTTCAATAAATCCCACACTGGCATCAGTGTGGATTTAGTGTGCTGTGAAGTTTGATACCAAACTTCCCAGTATTCAGTGTAGCCATTATGGAACTGTGGAGTTCATGTTTGACAAACTCCCAGACCATATACTCTACATGGCTACCCTGCACTTTCAATGTCTAAGAATTGGCTTAGACACTGTAGGGGCATAGTGCTTATGCAGCTATGCACTCACCTGTGGTATAGTGCACCCTGCCTTTAGGGCTGTAAGACCTGCTAGCGTGGTGATTTACCTATGCCACAGGCAGTGGGGTGTGGGCATGGCACTCTAAGGGGAGTGCCATGTCGACTTTGTCTTTTTCTCCCCACCAGCACACACAAGCTGAGAGGCAGTGTGCAGGTGCTGAATGGGGGGTCCCCAGGGTGGCATAATACATGCTGAAGCCCTTAGAGACATTCCCTGGCCACAGAGCCCTTGGTACCAGGGTTACCACTTTGCAAGGGACTTATCTGTGTGCCAGGGCTGTGTCAATTGTGGAGACAAAGGTACAGCTTTAGGGAAAGAAGGCTGGTGCTGGGACCTGGTTAGCCAGGTCCCAGCACACTTTCAATCAAAGCTGGCATCAACAAAAGGCAAAAAGGTAGGGAGTAACCATGCCAACAGTGGCATTTTCCTACATGTGTCTTGCAAGAAAACTCTGTGTGCTTTTGAGACTTAGCACATGACCCCGCTCTCCTCTTTTTCAAACTATTATTCAAATATTTGAGATTTCAGAAGCAAGAGAGAGATCTCTAAGGAGTACAGCTTGGTGTGTGCAGCCTTTCTGAATAATAATCATCACCATACACTAAGAAACTCTTGATCCACCCATCCCATCACTAAATCCTAAACACCACTTCAGACTTATATAGAGTGTCAAGTTGAGCCACCAAACCCTGCATCCTGCTAGGATTTGTCAGATCATCCCATCAGCGCTCCTCACCATCCCATTAACAATACCAAATAAAGTCAATAACATTACCAACAATAATAAGCAAACAAAACAAACTATGGCCCTCATTATGACCCTGGCGGTGTTGCACCGCCAGGGCCAACGGGGGCGGGAGCACCGCCGACAGGCTGGCGGTGCTCCCTTGGGCATTCTGACCGCGGCGCTTTGGCCGCGGTCAGAAATGGAAAACCGGCGGTCTCCCGCCGGTTTTCCGTTGCCCATTTGAATCCCCCATGGCGGCGCAGCTCGCTGCGCCGCCATGGGGGATTCTGACACCCCCTACCGCCATCCTGTTCCTGGCGGTTCGCCCGCCAGGAACAGGATGGCGGTAGGGGGTGTCGCGGGGCCCCTGGGGGCCCCTGCAGTGCCTATGCCAATGGCATGGGCACTGCAGGGGCCCCCGTAAGAGGGCCCCGCTAGTATTTCACTGTCTGCATAGCAGACAGTGAAATACGCGACGGGTGCAACAGCACCCGTCGCACCTTCCCACTCCGCCGGCTCGATTACGAGCCGGCATCCTCGTGGGAAGGGAGTTTTTCCCTGGGCTGGCGGGCGGTCTTTTGGCGACCGCCCGCCAGCCCAGGGAAAAACCTAGAATACTGGCCGCGGTCTTTCGACCGCGGAGCGGTATTTCGGAGGGGGAAGTCTGGCGGGCGGCCTCCGCCGCCCGCCAGACTTAGAATGACCCCCTATGTGTGCATAGAAGCTCCTCTTAAGAGGTCCTACGCAGTGCTGAGCAGCATACCAACAGACCAGGGTAGGTGTCTATATGAAGGGCAGGCCTCTACAACCCACTCTGTATTGTAAGTAGCTAGTTCCTTACCACCTCTGGTAAATCAGCCCACACTCTTACTTTTAGGCAAATCAATGTTATTTAGGTTCATAAAAGCAGCATAGTAGATATTAATACATTTAGTTCGTGTGATCCTGCATTAGGAGACCACCATCCTCCGCAGAGTGCAGGGTACCATCTATCTAGCATTCTTACATTGGTTCTTCAACTCATATATGTCAACTCACAGCAGTGTGTTAATGCTAGAGCAGTCAAACTCACAATAGCAGACTATCCCTGAGTCAATAACTCGCCCAGCATCATCTGTCCTCACCAGCCACTGGCTTAAGCAGCTCTCGACTATGTACTATTGCAGGTAAAGGATCCAAGTCAGCACCCTAGCAGTAGGTCACCGACTCCTTTCTGATTATGGTGTCTCTATCTGTGTACACCAGTCTGGGCTGTCGCAGCACCTCAGAGTCCCATCCAGTCTCATTTAGGTCAGTCGTCATATGCAAATGTCTCGTCCTGCCAATTCCAGGTATTGTTTTGCTTTTTTCAAGTATGATCACAGAACATAGGTGAGACGGTGAAGGAATTGAAATAAACGTAACTTCCCCACATGGCTGTTGACCCCCCCCCCCCCGGATGCTTATTATTAAAGAACTACCTGATGCAAGAAGGCTTCCTACACAGAAATTCTTTAAGACATGGAACTCAGGACCCAGTACATTAAGGGGGTCATTCTGACCCTGGCGGTAAAAGGCAGTTACCGCCGGTCAGAAGACCGCCATAACACCGCCGCGGCCGCGGTAACCCGCCAGGGTCATTCTGACCCACAACTGGCAAACCGCCAAAAACCCGACCTCCACTGAAGGCCTCCACTGAAGGCCGCCACATCAGCGGTCAGCGATAAACTGGAGATGACCAAGCCTCCACTGTCACGCCAACAGAAATACGCCCATGCCATTACGACCCAAGAATCCACGCAGCGGTCTTTCAACCGCGGTATCCCATTGGCGGTACACACCGCCGCGGTCAAAATACACACACATCTACAAAACACTGCCACATTGGACAATTACAAATACACACACCTGATACACATACAAACACCACTCCCACACAATCAATACGATATAAAACACACACCCACATCACCCACAAACCCCCACAAATCGAAATTCAGAGACAAGGCGCAATACACAGAGAGAGAGCACAGGGAACGCAAACCACAACACACACAGGAACCCAACATCATCCCCCACACTACATCTACGCACAAAACACCACACACCACCACACTCATCACCACAAACACCACCCCACACCTCATCCACACCACCCCATGGCACCCCAAAGACACCCCAGGTTCTCGGACCAAGAACTCAGGGTCATGGTGGAGGAAATAATCAGGGTAGAGCCCCAGCTCTTCGGCACACAGGTGCAGCACACCACAATAGCCAGGAAGGCGGAGCTATGGCAAAGGATCGTCGACAGGGTCAACGCTGTGGGACAGCATCCCAGAAATCGGGAAGACATCCGAAAGCACTGGAACAACCTACGGGGGAAGGTGCGGGTGATGGTGTCAAGACACAACATCGCTGTGCAGAAGACTGGCGGCGGACCCCCACCCACTCCACCCGAATTCACAGCATGGGAGCAAGAGGTCTTGAACATCCTGCATCCTGAGGGCCTCGCTGGAGTAGGCGGAGGAATGGACTCTGGTAAGTCTAATCTCAACTACTTCCCCCCCCCAACCACCAGCATGCCAACCCACACCCCCACCCTCACCCCCAACCCCCCAGCACATATCCTCCCTGCTAATGTCTCACCAGCACAACCCACCCAAACCAACACCAACCCCTGAATGCCAACACAAACCATGGACACCCATCACCTAAGCATGACCACTGCACATACCCATTCCCCCCCCAAAACACCCTCACAACTCCGCCCACAAGGGAATGCCAGCACTGGGGGACAAGGGCACCCACAAATCGCACGCCATGGCACACACAGAAGCAATAACCATACTCTTTTACCCCTGCAGGGCCCGAACGCCAACACACCGGCCCGGAGGGTCCAGAAATGTCCATCCCACCCTCAGAACAGGCCCCCAGTGATGACAGCAGCTCTGTCGACCTAGAACCTGATGACCAGCCCGGACCATCGGGGACCTCTAGACAGTCGGTTCCCCTCAGGCAGCCACAGGCCACAGCAGACCTACCCCCCTCTGGAAACCCCAGCACAGCACCCACCCAGCGGGCCCATGCCTCTGTCTCCAGGACAGGTCAAGCAGCGGTGTGTCTACCACTACAGGGCACCCAGGGCAACCCACCACCCCAACAACAACAGGGACCTGGGGGCAGTGGTAGTGGGCACACCGGCCAGGGGACAGAGGCCCAGGAACAAAGGGGAACTGGGAGGGCTGCTGTGCGACAGAGGGAGGACAGGCCTAGGGAACCCACTGTCCAAGAGGCCCTCACCACCATCATGGGAGCGTACCACCACTCCCAAGAGACGATGGCGACGGTCCTGGCCAGGTTCCAGGAGATCCAGGCCATGCAGGAGGGCCAGTACATGGGGTTCCGGGAAGAACTGCGCATCATCAGTTCCGCAATGGGTACAATCGTGGTGGCACTCAACCAGACTGTCACCACATTGCGGGACCATGTGGCCCCCCAAAGGGCCCCTGCCACTAGCATGGAGGAAGAACAGCCCACCACCTCCGCCGGCGCTAGTGGTCAGGAGGCCCCGACACAACAGCAACGGGCCACCCGGACCCCACCCCCTGCAGAACATGAACCACCCCGCAAGAAAGGCCTGAGACCTAGGAAGAAGACAGAGTAGGATGTCAAGACCCCGCCATGCACGGATCCACCCGGATGACATCCCACTGTCCCACTTGTTCACCCTGTCCAACCTTGAACTGCCCCTGCTCCACCTTCCACAGGCATATGGACAATGCACCTGTGCGAACGAGACTCTGGACTCTGCCATGGACATGCCTCCACCATCACCCATCACCCTTTTTGAACTATACACCAATTTTTGCACTTCAATAAACACAATTATTGCACAAAAACCATCTGGAGTCTGCTATTTATTTTTTGAAACCAAATGTATTCGATATAACCAACCAAAAATGTCCAATTACAATGTGATGACAACATACCAGTGTCACACAGCGGTAGTCCATGGGGAAATAAACCAGAGGGCACTCCGTGGTGACCAGATCACTGAAATAGGAAGGCAAATTCACAACTAAGTTACCATACATTGGGGTGACAGGTCAGACAGTAGAGAGCCAGTACTGTTACAGATATAATAAAATGCAGGAGTAGATTCTTACCCGTGTGTTACTGGAAATACTGCAGTATCACTCTGTCCCTGTTGTCTGTGTCGTCCTCTTCGTCTTCCTCCTCTTCACTCTCCGCAGGCTCCAC
Source organism: Pleurodeles waltl (assembly GCF_031143425.1). Classification (NCBI taxonomy): domain Eukaryota; kingdom Metazoa; phylum Chordata; class Amphibia; order Caudata; family Salamandridae; genus Pleurodeles; species Pleurodeles waltl. The sequence continues at coordinate 885,767,156 of NC_090445.1, read as the reverse complement.
AGCGGCCACAACACCACCATCTGGACCATCCTCCTGCAGGAAAGGCACCTGGCGTCGCAAAGCCAGGTTGTGAAGCATGCAGCAGGCCACGATGATATGACACACCTTCTTTGGTGAGTACATTAGGGATCCACCTGTCATATGCAGGCACCTAAACCTGGCCTTCAGGAGGCCGAAGGTCCGCTCGATCACCCTCCTAGTACGCCCATGGGCCTCATTGTACCGTTCCTCTGCCCTTGTCCTGGGATTCCTCACTGGGGTCAATAGCCAAGGCAGGTTGGGGTAACCAGAGTCACCAATTAGCCACACACGCTGTCTCTGTAGCTGTTCCATCACATAAGGGATGCTGCTATTTCGCATGACGTACGCGTCATGCACTGACCCTGGGAACTTGGCATTTAAATGGGAGATGTACTGGTCAGCCAAACAGACCACCTGGACATTCATCGAATGATAACTTTTTCGGTTCCTGTACACCTGCTCATTGTCTTTGGGGGGGACCAAAGCCACATGGGTAACATCAATGGCACCAATGATATTGGGAATGTGTCCAAGGGCATAGAAATCACCCTTCACTGTAGGCAAGTCACCCACCTCAGGGAATATGATGTAGCTCCGCATGTATTTCATCAGGGCAGACAACACTCTGGACAATACCTTTGAAAACATAGGCTGAGACATCCCAGATGAAATGGCCACTGTAGTTTGAAATGATCCACTAGCCAAAAAATGGAGTACTGACAGCACCTGCACTAGAGGCGGAATCCCTGTGGGTTGGCGGATGGGTGACATCAGGTCTGGCTCCAGCTGGGCACACAGTTCCTGTATAGTGGCAGTGTTGAGTCTGTAGGTGAGTATGACATGTCGTTCTTCCATTGTCGACAGGTCCACCAGCGGTCTGTACACGGGAACATTCCTCCGTCTCCTCGCAAGTCCCAGCGGACGGTGCCTAGGAAGGACAACATGGAGCACAGAGTCAATCAACCCACAGGTAAGTTCCCACAGCCTGCACAGTACATGAATCTCTCTGGATTGAATGGCTTGTATGAGTGTCGATGTAAGGCCTAGCCATGTGTGACGCAGTAGGAATTAAGCCATGTGGGCCCTTGAAATGGCGGCTGCCTGACCTGTGAAGTGTGACAATGTGAAGTGAGGTCATTGCGCTGGTGTGGCACGCCGTGGCGGTAGGCGGTCGGAGACCGCGGCGCAAAGCAGCATTGGTTAACATTGAACCCTATGGGTTTCAGGAGCCAATGACGATGTGCGCCGGCGGTCGCGGTATGCACCGCCGCGGTACGCACCGCCGCGGGCGTGACCGCCATTTTCTCTCTGCTTAATCACACGAGACCTGAGCATCAACAGGAGAGGACCTATACTGCAAGTGCTGCTGTGACCTCGGTCTGGAAGTTACAATGGCTGCTGCGACTGGGGAGAGGGCCCCCGCCTTCAGTTCCGAAGAGTTGGAGAAGCTCGTGGATGGGGTCCTCCCCCAGTATGCGCTACTCTACGGTCCTCCAGACCAACAGGTGAGTACACGGGGGCCAATGCATAGTGGCCAATGCCTGTGATGAGTGGGGTGGATGTACGATGGAGGGGAGGGGAGCGAATTACGAATGCATGGCACGACAGATGAGAGCATGTGCCACATGGCAAGTTTGGGGAGGGGGGGCCACTCACATCGAGCATGCAGAAAAGTGATGATGTTTCTTTTTCCTCCCTGTACATGTCACATAGGTCAGCGCCCATCAGAAGATCGATATTTGGCGTGCCATCGCCAAGGACGTCCGGGCCCTGGGGGTCCACAACAGACGGGGCACCCACTGCCACAAGAGGTGGGAGGACATCCGCCGCGGGAGCAGGAAGACCGCCGAGGCTCTGCTGGGGATGGCCTCCCAACCTAGGAGGGGTGCCAGTCATACCTTGACCCCCCTGATGTCCCGGATCCTGGCGGTGGCCTACCCCGATTTAGATGGGCGCTTGAGGACATCACAGCAGACACAAGGGGGTGAGTACCAGCACATTCAGCTATATTTGCGCGCAGTGGAGGTGCCTGGGTGGGGGAGGAGGGCTGTGGGTATCCCTAGGCCAGGGCGATTTCTGTAGGCTAGGCCCCTCCGTGAGGTATGGTCCTGTGCCCCCGCCCCCCATCTCTGTAGGGTGCCTAGTAACGCTATTCATGGACCTGTGTATTCTGTGTGGGCAGTTGTCGCCCATAGGCTTGTAGGGCATGTCCCAATGAATGAGTAGTGTACCCCAAGTGCGCAGCGTAGTGCAGGGGGCTTCTGTGTCTGTCCTTTCCGCCAACGGTGTCCCCAATGCATGCACTCAACTTGTCTTTATTTCTCCACCCCCCCCCCCAATTTTCTTTGTTTTTCTGTGAATGTGTGCATTAGCATCATCAGGCGGAGGAGAAGTGGCATCGGCGCAAGAGGGAGCTGCATCTCACATGGCCCCGGAGGGCCATGCAACGGACTCCGACATGACCAGTGAGACGGAGGGCGAGGGGGGCTCCACCACGGGGACCCGTGCAGACGTCAGTGACACCGACACGTCCTCGGATGGGAGCTCCCTTGCGGTGGCGGCAACATCCGTGCCCACCGAAACTACAGGTACAGCCGCCACCCAGCGCACCAGCTCCGCCCTCCCAGCAGCCCCTCGGCCTTCGGCCCGTGCCTGCACGGCCAGGAAAGCGGCCATCTCCTTCGCCCCAGGCACCTCAGGCCCTGCCCCAGTCACCCCTGCTGCCCTCAGTGAGGAGGTCATTGATCTCCTGAGGACCATCATTGTTGGGCAGTCTACCCTTTTGAATGCCATCCAGGGTGTGGAGAGGGAGGTGCATCAAAGCAATGCATACCTGGAGGGCCTTCATTCGGGTCAGGCTGCACAGCAGCGATCGTTTAACGCTCTGGCCTCAGCACTGACGGCAGCGATTGTCCCTGTCTCCAGCCTCCCTCTTCTAACTCCCTCCACCCAGTCCCACTCCCCTGTTCCTCTGCCTATCCCATCCACACCTACAGACCAGCCTGCACACACCTCAACACCCAAGGGAAGCTCATCCAGACATAAGCACCACAGAACACACAAGCATTCACACAAGCAACATACAGATTCAGACATGCCAACAGCCACTACCTCCTCTGTGTCCCCCACCTCCTCGTCTCCCTCCTCCCTCCCTGTGACGTCTACACTCACACCTGCATGCACACCACCATCAGCCAGTACACCCATCACCAGCACACCCTCCAGCCCAGTCCGCACACGTGCAGTCACCACCCCCACTGCCATGTACACGTCCCCTGTGTCCTCTCCCAGTGTGTCTGTCACCCCCGCTTCCAACCCACACAAACACAGGCAGGCACCCAACCAACAGCCAGCCACCTCACGTCAGCCTCCAGCCCAAGCACCTGCACCCAAAGACACCAGACTTGACTCTCCTACAACCACATCCTCTTCCTCCACTCCCATATCCACTCCAGCTACCCTTCCCATTGCTCCTAAAAAACTATTCCTCTATAAAGTGAACATCTTTTCCTCACCTGACCCACCCCCTCCATCTCGTAAGAGTTCCAAAAACACCTCAGCCACCACCAGCCCAGCAACTCCCAAGAACGTCATGCCTGGTTTTTGGAGTCCGCCCTTTCCTTGGGCAGGGACATCGGCCAGCAGCAAAGGCACAGCCAGCCCCCCCCCTGGGAAGAGGAGCAAAAAACTGAAGGGCAGGCGCGAGAGGCCTGATACGCCTGCCCCCAAGGAGGGTAGCCTTGCACTGTCACCTGCCACATCGGGTAAGGGAGCCAAGGGCCACGGAGAGTCTGCCAAGGAGGGCAAGGGCAGCAAAGCGCCGAAGGCAGGGAGCAGCCGACCTGGCCATGAGGGCCCCACCAGCCCCATTCCGGGGGTATCGGAGGAGACCCAGGGCCCCAGGACTCCATCACAGGAGGGCCCCGCAACGGAAAGGTCCGATGCTGTCTGAGCGGGAAGTATTGGCCAGGTGTGGTTCACTCGAAACACAAGACAGGCACCGCTGAACAGGCCCCGCCGTGAGAAGCACCGCTGAACAGGGCCCCGCCGTGAGAAGCACCGCTGAACAGGGCCCGCCGTGAAAAGCACCGCTCTGCTGGGCCCTCCTGTCAAGCACCGCTCCGCTGGGCCCTCCTGTCAAGCCCCGCTGGCCCATTGACATGCCCGGTTCTGTGTCGGGCAGGGCTTCACGAGGCACTCTGCCCACCATGCCTCCTCCATGACCAGTGGACTCTGTAATCCACCTGATGGACTGTGGCTTTGCACTCCCCAGGATGGCACAGTGGGCAATCCACCCACTGTAGAGACTTGAGAGACTGTGGCTTTGCACTCCCCAGGATGGCACAGTGGGCATGGAGGCCCTTCGTGGATCTGGCGTCGTGGACTCATGTGGCTGAGGTGCCCCCCCTTCCCTTCTCCCTGAGGTGCCAGTATTTTATTATTGTGATGCCCAGCAGTGTTCTCTCCAATGGACTCGATCTCGTGTGTGGGCTTTGCCCATGTGTTTGAACTTTGCAAAAATGTGCCGGACTTTTGCTACTTGTATATATATAGTTCTAGATGTGTAATAATTCTGTATATATTGCTAAGTTCGCTATACTTCATTATTGCTATAATATAGTTCTATTTTTACAATCATTGCCTTTTGTCTTTGCATTTTTGTTTTGGGGGTTTGGGGGTGTCACTCTGACTTTTTAATCTGCATTGGTGTGTAGGTATTTCGGTGGGGGTGAGGGTGGGGGTGGGTGGGTGGCGTATGTGTGTGCCCGTAACCTTTCCTCCTCCCCCCTCCCCTGTGTCGTAGGTGCAGTACTCACCGTTGTCGTCTGCGGCGACCTTCGTGATCCTGGAAGATGAGCAGGAAGGCAATGGCTGGGAGGATGTGGAGTTCCGGTTCCATGCTGTTCCGATTCCGCGTGGAGTGTGTTGAGGTGAGCGTTTTCCATTGGAAATGTCTGTTTCCGCCGTGTTTTTATCGGCGGGGCTCCTGCCCTGGAAAAGGTGGCGGATTGGTGAGTCGTGATAGGGTGGGCGGTACATTGTCTGCCGCCTGGCTGTTGGCGGTGACCGCCGCGCTGTTTGTTTGTGCCGCCGTGGCAGTCGGAGTGTTAAAGCGGCAGCCTGTGTTGGCGGTTCCCGCCAGGGTCAGAATTCCATTTTTTGGACCGCCAGCCTGTTGGCGGGTTGGCCGCCGCTTTAACACTGACCGCCAGGGTCAGAATGACCCCCTAAAAGACTGATATCACTGCCAGGTATCTCAGAAGAGAGTTCTAGTGAAATAGAGTATTCCACATCTTATTCAAGCAGAGCAAGATAGTACAAATGCTCCACCACTTACGGACAGTTTCTGTTAAACAGAATCAAATGTTATAAATAGCTCACGTTAAGCGTCTCCAAAACTCTTCAAATACATAAGTTGGGAATTTCAGCATATCGGAAGCCTGCACATCATTTGTTGTAACAGTAAAACAATCCCATAAGACAAAGTTAAAGGGAGACACTGTACTTGTTTTTATCTCACCTTAGACGCAATAAAGGGGGTTGTCATAAGGTTAATAGCTTTACAATTGGTGTTCCACTTCCAATAGTAAAAAAAAAAAAAAAAAACAATGGCCGTGTTAGAAAGGGTTTTCAGAATTCCTGTAAGAGGATAAATGGTCTCAATAAACTTTAAAACGCCTGAACAACTATATGAGTAAAAAAAAAAAAATGCAACGTCACAGGTTAGAACTACCTCGTGGCCACAAGCGATTAGGTCATATTTATGTTTATTGACGCATAACTCCAAATCCTAGTGACCCGCATCGCGGAGGACTAACAGCCACAATAAACAATATAAATAAAAAATTTCAAAACTTCTTACATTCACTAATTGATGGGATATAGAACGAGGAAATAAGGCAGCAGAAAGGAGCGAGGTTTAGTGGAAGAAAGGTGAAAAGGGAAGCTGTCCACGGTTCAGTACTGAGTTACTGCTGACACAGGAAATTATACAAGCGCATGGGTGTTTTAATACAGATTTTCAAATACAATCCTGTAGGGTTCAGCTCCACTGAGCTCCGAATCCTAAAAATGATTTTCCCTATTAGTCCCTTTCCCTGTAAAATCAATAGTGTGGTCTTCAGTTTATGCCTGCTGTGCCCCACAATACTTCAGTCCAGGGACGTTTTAAGGCATGGCAAAGTGGGCTCTGCCCAGGTCCCCATCTTACAGGGGCCCCCTGATTGAGCCAGCTCTGTTCTGCAGACCTTAAATAATTCTCAAACAGCTCCGCTAAAATACTGTTTTCCTTGAATGCATTTTTAATGTCTGTGATATGTGAGAGTCTATTACAGACATTTTTGCAGGGAAATGTTGTGCTTGTTTCATGCAGCATCCATAAAAAAAGTTTCTTTTAGTTCAAAGCAGGGGACCTCATTTATGAGAAAGTGAGTGAGATTATTTATAGTAATATTAGTTAGCTCCTTCAGTTTTACAATATTAAAAGGAAATGTCGCGATCCCTGAATGTTTGATGTAAACATATTTATAATTTGGACGTGTCTGTGCGCTGCCAGTGACCTGGACAAAGGGAGCATGACAATGCTGAAATTGGATCATACATTCAAAGCAGTTCTGAAAAGGGACCCCAAAAATGTTTGACCCAGACCCCCAAAATATTTAAGATGTCCCTGCTTCAACCTCTGAACTACACCTGTCTTTGACGAAACCATTTGTTCACCCTACAGAAGGAAAACATTATCCTCCTGGGTGATTTAAACCTCTGGTTATAAGAACCTGATGGTCCTGCCATTAACTTTAAAAGTGTCTTACTGCTTTCAATCCTAAAGTATTAACATGAAACCAAAGCACAAGACACAGACCATTTTGGAACTGATTTTTGAAGCCTTCAATTTGATCTCAGAAGGTGGCCCCATTTCTTTCATCTGGTCGGAGTACCTAGGGATCCCATTACAAATCTTTGTTCCATAGGTCCCTAAAAATCAATCCATAATCTGGACACGAAAGAGAATGGAGAAATTTTAATTTGGAATTTACTATCGCACATCTCCATCTGGTTTTTGAAAAATCTCAGAAAGGTGTGTTTGAAACTGGTTCTTAGACCTTGATGGAATTGTTTAATGATAATATAAGTAAGATACATAGGCCCAAGTGAAATGGATAGTTCTCTGCCTATCTAGCAAACATAAATTGGAGATGTCCCAACATAGGCGAAAATGAAAGAAAGACTTGTGAACCTCTTAAAACACCCAAATGTTTAACCAGTTGCTACTTATGAAAACGAAATTAGGACCCTCATTACGGGTCTGGCGGTCACTAGAACGCCAGACTCACGGAAGGCAGTCGGACCGTCACCAATGTGGCGATCCAACCACCACATTACAACCCTAGCATCGGGCTGCCAGGGAACCACCCGCCAGAGATCCTGGCAGTCTGCAAGCAGCACTGCCCTGGGGATTCGGACCCCTTTAACCACACCTGGCACAGAACAGGTGCTGGATGCCCCAGGGCTGCCCCTCCTCTGCACATGCACTTGGCATGGGCAGTGTAGGGGCACCCCTGTCCAGCACCATCACAATGTTCACTATCTGCATTTCTTTGGACAGTGAACATTGCAGACAGTGAACATTGCAAGGGTGCTGGTGCACCCTGTGCTCTAAAGCTTTGCCGCCAGCTCGATTACGAGCCGGAGACAATGCTGTAGGCTGTTTCCCGCGAGGCCAGCAGGTGGAAACTCAGGTTTCCCCCCCTCTGACCTAGCCGGACACTCTTAATGGGGCCGGTGGGGAGGTAGCCACTATGGCAGCAACCTCCCCATCTGAAGTCCAGCCCCTCTGTTATGGATGGAAGCCAATGTCGGGAGAGAAGGATGGTACTCACATGATAATTTCTGGAGAAAATTAATAAAAATGTGCTGATGAATTCTTCCCTAAGTGAGGTTTGTGAAACAGTTTCACTTGGGCCACTAGAGAAAAATAAAAAATGCCGTAGTCCAGATAGACAGTACTAGTGCATTGACACCTGGTACAAGACATTGTGGGTTCAATGAAAGGCAGACCTCTCAGGAGTGCTTTAATGTGCATAAAAACAGGCTCTGGATACCTAACCACTTGAGCATTCAAAGATATTTTAGAATCAATATTGAAACAAAAACTGGACAGATTTTAGAGGTGTGGCAAAGTTCTTATCATCTCTAGACAGATTGATGTATTCCAATTAAGGATGTCCAATTTGGTAAGAAGAAGTTCTTTCTTACTGTAAATGAGTTTAAAAAATAGACTAGCAAAGTAGGAAAAGGCTGGTGTTTAGTGTAGATGGAACCCCACATCATGATCTGTATAAGTGGATTGCAAAAGTTCAGAAAACAGCTGTGTATCTTCAGCATACATACAGAGGCAGACCTCTATCAGGACAGGGGCTAGATATATTTCTTAAATGAAATGAGCACATTTTCAAGGTCTTTTTATTAGTTGTGCTCCGAACGAAAATAACAACATTACACCATCTAACACAGGGAAGCTTTTGCATCCTTAGATTACTCTGATAGTCCAGAACCCTTTCATTCCACCCCCCCCCAACAGGCCTACATCGTAGAACCACCCTCGATTGATACACCCAATGACACTGCCAGGTGGTTCCAAGCCAGATTATATGAGGTCTAGTATGCAATATGATTCCCAGTTATGCCAGATTTCACCTCATTTTTGCAAACACACACCAGTTCATGTCTTTCTTCCAGTCCTCAATACCTGAAGTGTCTTTGGCACCCCACATTCTATCAATTTTGTGTTCCGCAACACTTAGACCTAAGCTGTTCATGTTTTCTGGTATTTTGGGGCTTCCATCTTACCCCATATGTTTAACACATATCACTTGGCAGAGCCACTAGACCCAGTCCCCACCACCCACCTGAAACATACAATCTGTGAGCTTTGTCCAGTATATCCATATTTCAGGGCAGGACCCCGGGATTCAATTGTCCACAAAAGCCAACTCTTGAAGTCTGTAACGTCTGGATCTCCTGATCATACTTGCACTGCCAGATTTTTTACATGACATGGTAGAAATAATCACACCTGCAATCACAGTCACCCAGAACCATTCTTGTGGGTTTAGCTTGGCTTCAATAAAAGGGAAAGATGGTGTAGTAAAACTGGTGCTGAAAAACCTTAGGGCCGTATTATGAGTTTCGTGGTCTTAAGACAGTCAAACTCTCTGTGGTGGTCAGACTGCTGCACTCCTGGTGGTCCGACCTCCAGGGGACTGCCACTGCCCCCAGGATCAAGGATCCCAATGTGTGGCGGCGGTCGGAGTCGTGGTCAGCCACAGCGGTGCTCATGGCAGCACGCGCACCATGCCGTGCTGATCACTTTCTGCCAGCCTTTCCATGGCAGTTTCACCACCATGGAAAGGCTGGTGGAAAGCAAGTGCTGAGGGCCACAGAGGGGCCCCTGCATTGCCCATGACCATAGCATGGGCAGTGCAGGTAACCCCTACCAGCTCCCACAGACTCTGCAGACAGTGCGCATTCCAAGGATGCTGTTGTGCAATGGCATTGGGCTGCGTGACACTGTTTCCGCTGGGCTCACCAGCAGAAATGTCCTAATACAATGTTTCCGCTGGTCAGCCCAGTGGAAACATCATGATACAATGGGGGTGAGGTCGCCGGTATGATGGCAGCCTCGCCCCATGGGTTTGGCGCACCACCAAACTCGTAATGAGCCCTTAAATCTGCACCCATTGTTGAAATCCACCAATAGTTCTATATCTAGATCTGGAAAGTAGGGGACAGGTATGTTGCTAAGTGGCTTCCAAACCACTTAGAACAAAACAAATTACTGAATGTGGGTCAAACTCGGTTTCGATTTCAGATCGGGACCAAAATTGCTTATGTTTTCTTCTTGAATTATTTAAGGTGGAGTTTGGACAGTAGACCTCTCTGCAGAGTTTGCAGTGATTTGGCAGATGTAGGACTTTCAGTGTCCGCCCTTGCTTGGCTCTCTTAATTTTTGACAATTCACGGTTACTTATTATCAATGACACCTCTCCGGCTTAAAGTAACTCAGGTGAAATACTGGGTCCTCTAGGGGTCTTCATTGTCACTGATTCTGTTCAACATTTATGTTCAACATTTTTTTATTTTATTCCTTCCCTTGACCTGGGCTGTATGGCATATGTCAATGACTTCTTTTTCACTTCGCCCGTCCCTCTGAAAAGATTCATCAATTTCTACCATTTTGCTTTGCTGCGCTCTACACCTAGATGAGGAAAAGCTTCTTAAAATTGAACAAAACAGTAATTTTAATGTGTGGGCTGACTTCTTATGAAATAACAGTTTCCAACCCATTCACTTTAAGGCTCCACCTAATCCGGTAAAAAAGGTAGACCTTATAACTGACAAAGACTTGTCCTTGCAAAGATAATTTAACATTTTAATGTGTGCAAGTTCAAATCAAATTAAACTCCTCAGGAAAAGTCTCAGAGCCACCCTGTCTGAATTTTGGGCTATGATAGTAGCATCATCTACAGTTTGAAGGATCGAGTAGTCTGTGCCTGCCTGGTATCTGGATGTTTTGATCAGGTTTAAATGTATCCAGAAAACAATCGTAGTGCTAGCTTTTGGAATGCATACATTTTAGCGCATCACTGATGCCACACATAAATTGCACTGACTTCCAGTTCAACAAAGGGTATTTTTAAACCTTTGTGTCTGACCCATAAAACGATAAACTGTTCTGGTACCCCTGCTGTCATGGCCTACGTTATCAAACATACCACAGGTTGTGTTTTGCGATCTGCCATGGTGGTCAAGGCATTTGTTTCCTGAATGCTAAAAGCCCAACTAGGGAGAAAGTATTTTTCATTTCAAGTGCTCTCTGAACAATTAGCATTACAGAGTATTTCTCAAGAAATTAAAAGCTATCTTTTTGCCTAAATATGAAGGCAATTGTCACCTGTCTGTTCCAAATAGTCTGTATGATACTGCTATTAACTTGGTCATTCTTTTCATAGTTTTCACCAAAACTCCCTTTATCACTGCCCTCAAGGACACTGAACCCAACCCAGCAGACACCCTCAGTGTCCTAAACCTCTTCACCTGGCTCTCATCAGCAGCAGACGCTGTCTGCTGCGGATGAAAAACACCACAATCAACAGGTCCTCCAAACAAACTACATGGTTCACCCCAGAACTTCTGACCCTCAAACACCATTGCAGGTATTTAGGAAGACACTGGCACTCCAAAAAACACCTGCCAACCTCTACTCCTTCAGCTCTGCCCTCAAAATATACCACAGCCAAGTCAGAGAGACCAGGAAAAAAGCACTCTCCACCCGCATTCAGGAAAGCTCCAACCATGCCAGAGAACTCTTCAACATGATCAAAGAAGTCTCCTGCCCCTCTGCCTCTGAGAACACGATCCACTCCTCCCCAGCACTCTGTGCCAAGCTATCAGACTACTTCCACCACAAAATCGCTGACATCTACAGCAACTTAGACTCCCAGCCCATCACACTCGACACCCCCACTCCTCCAAATCACTGAATGGAAGCAGCTCACCATCAAAGACACCCTCACCATCATGAAGTCCATCCTCTCTAGATCCCGACAGACCCCTGCCTGCACCACTTCTACAACCTAGAAAAAGTGCTAATAGGAGCACCCCTAGAAAAAATCCTACACACCTCCATCATCCCAGAAGCCTGGAAACATGCTGAGGTCAAACCACTCCTGAAGAAGCCATCAGCTGACCCCAGTGAGCTAAAAAAATAGCACCCCACCTCACTCGTCCCATTTCCAGCCAAAGTCTTGGAAAAGGCCATCAGGGACTACCTCGAACACAACAAACGGCTGGACCCATCTCAATCTGGCTTCCGTCCAAACCATGACCAACATCGCCACCTGGATGAAGACCAACTGCCTCAAGCTAAACTTGACAAAAATGAGATCTTCATCTTCAGAAATAAATCATCCCCCTAGGATGACTCATGGTGGCCAACCGCCCTCTGCCCCACTTTCATACCCTCTAGCCACGCCGGCAACCTCAGAAGGATCTTGGACACCCAACTCACCTTGAAGCAACAGATCAACACCGTTTCCTCTGCCTGCTTCCACACCCTTTGCATGGTCTGCAGGATTTTCCACTGGGTACCCTCTAGCCACCTTGACTACAATAATGCACTCTACGCTGAAACCACAAAGCAGCTCACTAACCGCCCCCAGACCATCCAGAATGCCGCAGCAAGACTTATCCTCAACCTCTCCAGAAGAGAGAAGAACCAGCATCACTCCTCACCTCGGCGCCCTCCACTGGCTCCCTGTACAGCACAGATGTCTCCTGAAGCTCCTCAACCATGCCTACAAGACCCTCCTCAACACCGGACCCGCCTATCTCAACAACTGCCTCACTTTCCACCAACAGACCAGGTATCTCAGATCAGCTAGCCTCGCCCCGGCCCATGTCCCCCACATCTGCCATGAATGACTCAGAGGACGCTCCTACCTCACCGCAAGGGCCTGGAACAACCTCCCACTCTACCTACGTACATCCCCCTCACGGGAGACCTTCAGAAAGTAGCTTAAGACCTGGCTCTTCGACCGCCACCTGTCGCCGGCTCAGAATCGTAGACCCACATCAGTGCCTGGAGACCCCCCGAGGTGACAAGTCTGCACTCTACAAGAAACGCCTGATTGATTGATTGATTTCTTCTCTGACTCTCCTAGTGCCAAGATGTCTGCATGGCATATGTTGGTGCTTAGTAAGCATTAATAAGTATTTCATTTATTCATTCAAACTATCTTAATTAAAAATATACCATCTATAAAACGAAATCTTAAACTTCTTAACTCAGTGCATATTCCTATCCAAACAAACACAAACAAAACTCAAGGCCTCAATACATGGATGACGGTCATGAGACCGCCAGCCTCGCTGTGGCGGTCCTACTGCCGCAGAGCCAGCGGTAGGGACCGCCACATTACAAGTTGTGGGGCTTGGCAGACGCCAAGCCTCCACAACTCCACCAGGCCCGGCAGTGCGATCACACAGCAGCTGCCGGCAGTGAGCACCTCCAACCTGATGACATGCCTCAGCTTGCCGTCTGGATTACGAGGCTGCAAACCACCAGGCTTTCCGTGGCGGTCACCCCACCATGAAAACCCTAGCGGTCATGCACCTGGTGACAGGAATCTTCAGTCCTGTTGCCGGCACATACATACACACGTCTCCACACATGCACACATCCCCCCACTCATCCACACATTCACACTCCCACACCCCTTCCTGCATGCATGCAAGCATTCCCATACACACCCATTAGCAGACACAGACATGCACTCAGACACTCCCACTCACTCACATTCATCCACACAGACACCCCCACTCACTCGCAGAGATGCAGACACACCCCCATTCACGCGCACATACATGCACACTAACATTCACATTCAACTACATACACACACATTCACCGCCCCCTCACCTCAGCATTCACACACTCACAGTACCACACTCCCCTCCACATTCACACACTCACAGTACCCACTCCTCATACTCGCACCCACACACTCACATGCAGACACCACACCCATCCGCAATCATTCACACCCCTACTCCTGCACGCACGCATACATTGCACACTCCCCACTCTGCACACATGCAACCACACACACATGCACCCTCCCCCCTTTCAGACATCCACTTACCTTCTCTGTCGAGGAGGACATCCGGGAGGGGATGGATCCTGGCGGTCTTGCACCGCCAGCTCCACCGCGTCAGCAGGACTCCGCCAAGCGGTATTACGGCTTGTAATATGGCGGACGGAGTCCTGCTGGCGTGGCGCTGCTGGTGATGTGCCCGCCTCCACCCAGCCGACCGCCAGCACAAGTGCTGGCAACTTTCCACCAGTAACATGGCAGACGGCTGCTAGCACTATTGATATGGCTTTCTGCAGTCTGCGAGCACTGGCTGTCTGCTGGCGGGTTTGGCTTCGGCTATCTGGCAAAAAGACCGCCAAAGTCAAAATGAGGTCTGCAGTCTACTTTGAAGAATAGCTTGCCTCAAACTCGCCCCACAAACCAAAATCCATATTTTTCTAATATGTCTAAACTAAGTGGTGTTCCAGTAGGCAAGAAAAGCATGGCAGGGCATGGTTAATCCCAAAACACTCCCTCCACTTTTGTTGAGTTAAGAAGGCCTTCCTAAGCATAATATAATAAGGTCACCTAAGGCCCGATCTCCACTCTTACTCTTTTGTATTGAAGTCCTGTGGCGAAGTGCACAATGAGCATTTCAAAGTCAGTTAAATGCAATATTGCTCACTCTTCTTGTGTGCACACCTTAGCTGATCCCAGGCAGCCATGGAGACACAGCAGCCTCAGGTACCTATACAATCAGTTGAGATATTTTTCTAGTTACAGTATCAGTCTCCTGGAATTTCCATGCCTTGTGTGGTTGTAACATTACCCATCCTGCAGCAGAAATTGCCCAGGGGCTCACCCTTGCAAAATAGACCTCAGATTAGAACTACTGAAGGTGCTTTAGTCTAAGAAGGTATCATCTCAGGGATGTAATTCATCATCTTCCCCAGCTCACTGCAGGTATTGACTCTTTGGTCAATTACAGACCCCAGTTTTGGCCATTGTCCCTCATAGTACCTGTTGAGAAACCATAATTGTTGTTGCTCCTTCTGTCTGGCCTGTCTCTGTACACCATTGATGTTCTGTCTATTGAGGCCCTTCGAGTGCCCCCCCCCAACGCCCTGCTTTTCCACAGCACAGAGGTAAGTTATCTCCTCTTCTAGCACCTAATTCTTTGGCTTTAGATCATATGTCATTTTGATCATTAGAGGTGACCGTTAGAGGTGATGGTCCCAGGCCCAGCTCTCCCGTGCTGCTGCATCGCTCTTGCACCTTTTTTCCCCTTGCTTTTCCCACCATTTTTTGAGTGCCTTCTCCTTGCTTTTTCCTCATTCTCACTGCTTGCTCCTTGTTTTTCTCCCCGTTTTCTGTAATGCCTTCTCCTGGTGTTTCCCTCAGTTTTAGCGTTTTTCTCCTTGCTTTTTCTCTTGTTTTTTGTGTGCTTTCTCCTTGTTTTTCCCTCATTCTCACTGATTTCTCCTTGCTTTTTCCCTCAATTTTTGTGTGTCTTCTCTTTGCTTTTCTCATCAATTGTTCTGCAACCTCTCCATGCAACTACGGACCATCACCTCACTTCTGGAATTCCAAAGAGCCCTCAAGACCTGGTTTTTCGAATGAGCTTCTGGGACCTTCAGGCCCATGGATACTGTCAGGTGATTAGCCACGCTTTACAAATCCTGATTGAGTGATTGATTGATTGAGAGGAACTCTTGAACTTTCAATCTATGTCCTTTTGTCAGCACCTTATTACCTATTACCTACTTAGAGAAACCTTAACCAGATTGACATAAGAGACTAATTTATCCAGGGGTGAGTACTACTAACTATATTAGACATATATACCCTTTTTCCCATGCACACTGTTCCACTAGAACCAAGCTATTTCTGGCTGATGAGCCCCAATAAGAGTTAAAACGGTCCTGGGTTGCTTGTGTTCCAGTTCATGGAGGAGCTGGCCTGGTAGTTTGGGCCGGACTGTTCCCATTGGAACAGGCTCAAGACTGATTTGCATATGGCTGGGTCCAAAGTGAGGTGACAGAGTTGGCAGAATAATGATGGATTGGGATACGGCCCAAGTGATTACCAGTGGCTGAGATCTAACCAAGCATTTAATCTATCATTTTTTTGTTTACTTCGGAAAATGACTACTTAATTGCTTCCTATTTCCAAAGCACTCAGCATGACCACAAGAACGCCAGGTTGATGTAAAGAATGGAGATTGCTGGTGAGCTAAATAAATAAATGCTCTGCCGACCCTTCTTGATGGTTTATGAATTTAATATAGCAAATATTTACATGTTGTTGTTTTATAAGGATCACGGCTGATTAAATATTCTGAACTAAAATACATGGCACCATCTGCGTTGTTTTTGGCAAAGATGTCTATTCTCTCTGACAGATGTCCAATCAGTTTCATGTAAAGCATGATGAATGATAGGATGGGCGCCTATGTCACTCCAGAAACTATAAGGGAGCGAGAAGGCAATTACATGAATTGGAATGACATAATTCAGTCCATTATCCTGCCTCGAAAATGTATGCAGCTCTTCAAGAAGCTAATGAGTATCACATTCTGACAGTGGCGTAGCGTGGGGGTGCAGGGGGGGCCGGCCGCACCAGGCGCAACATCTTGGAAGAGACTAAATCCACGGGTTAGGGGGCACAAATTACTTGCCTTGCCCCGGGTTAGGGGGCGCAAATTACTTGCCTTGCCCCGGGTGCTGACAACCCACGCTACGCCACTGCATTCTGATCATACAAAACACCAACATAAGGTAGATGAAAAGAAGGCGACAACCCCTGCCCCCAACAACATCACTCCCATATTTTGCATTGATGAACAAACAGCATTGTAGTGTGCACTCTGGTCGAAAAGAAGACCTTACTGGGGCAAACAAATCCGTTTCTTTGGCATGCAGTGTTAGTTGTAGTGACATATATGTCTAAGGGCGGTGACTTGAAGGCACAGAGAGTTTCCTCTTCTAAAAGTATGTAGATCTTTTGTGCCTAATTGGCTTCTTTGAAAGAGTGGTGACATACCTTACTTCAGGAAGATGGTTTGAGGGCACAAATGGGCAAATGGGAAAGAGTCTTAGGTTCGTTATATGATTGTTAATATGGTATCAAAAATCTGAATATATTTTTCTTGATGTCGCTGTAATTGAATACATACTAGAGTAAGGATCAAAAGTGGTACCAAAATGGTATGTTGTTTATATTCAGACTGTTGCGTTGCGGCGGTTTGGCTTTGGCAAAACCGCAAGACTCATAATGCGACGGTCTTTACCGCTGGGTTCGCGGTGGTTAGACCGCACCCGCGAGTGTGCCGATCTTAAGACCGCCACACTCGTAATAACGCCCTGAATGCTCTTCTGTACCTGTAGATGTTGGGATAGCAGTTGCAGGGACAGATTGGTCCCACAACGCCATGGTCGAACTGTGACAGAAAATAGGCCCAGGAACCAAAATAAAAGTGCCACCCATCAGGAAATCAGATAGCTAAAAAGTGTTACACTGTATAGGTGTTTTTCGAAGTATGGGAGACCCTATGCTTGCTGTGGGCATTGTTTTTGGTAATGTCAGAACAATTAACACCCACCAAACCGCAAAAGATGCCCACAAACAGCCAGAAAAATGCCCGACATTCTGACCAATCAGACCAGTGCATCTTGCAATGAAAGATTGCCCTATGGGCCAGTCCGACCCTGGACCACACATTTCTGTCCTACAGAAGCGGGGACACAATAGGCCCACAACTCACCTCCTTATGTAGAGATTCAGAGAAGGATTTGGCCTGCAAGGCACTTCTGTCCCTGCAGATGTGGGTACAGAATTTCTGCACGAAATACTGGCAAAGAATGTGCCTGCAACAAACTTGTGTCACCACTGATGCAGCGATTAATTGTGGATACAAAGCACTTCTGTGATCTGTCGCATCAGATGATTGGACAGAATACCTCATAGTACATTACGTTCCCTGCAGATGGGAGGTCCGATTGTGGCCACGAGGCTTTTCTGTCTCGTCAGATTTTGGAGAACACTTTGCACATAGAAGGAGAAGGCGAGATGGTGAAGGAAGGGAGGAAGACAAGGGGAAGTGATATAACAACAGGTAGTAAAGAGGGAGAGGAAACAGAAACTCAACGATATGAAGTCAGCAAAGGACACTGAGAGCTGGGCAAGGACAGAAAAAGGGAGGGCGAGAGAAAACAAGAAATAAGGTGGCACAGGAATACAGAGAAAGAGGGAGAGGATCAGCAAGAGAAAAATGGGATGAAAGACAGCTGGTAGAAGAGGCAGAAACAAAGAGAGACAGAGAATAGTAGCAAAAGGAAGAGAGACAACAAACAAAAGAAAAAGGCAGGAAGAGAAAGGAAGTCCAAGGGGGAGGAAGAGATGAGGAGAAACCTAAAAACAGAGGAAAACACAGTCAGACAGATTCTGAAAGAGGAAAAGAAAGACTGGGGGGGGCAGACAAAAATGTAATAAAGAAAGATATTAGGAAAACAATGATGTGAATAAAAATAGGGAGTGGAAAAAAGACAGACAAAGACAAGGAGAGACAGAGAAAGAACAAAAGTTAGTGAAAGAAATAGAGAAAGAAAGGTGGGGATGGAGATAGCGCAAAACATAAAGGCCCTCATAAGAAGTCAGGCATTGACTGGACTGCCAGGCTTGTGGTGGCGGTCAGGACCTCCACTGCTGTGACGGTCCGACCGCCACATTACGACCCTAGCTGTCAGATCGCCAGGGTACCGCGGTCTCCACCGGGATTGATGATCCTGAGGGGCTGGCAGTGGTGGGTGTCAGATTCAGCCAGTGCTCTGCTGCATGCAGTGCCGCCCTGATGATTATGACCTGGTCTTCCGCTAGCCTTTTCATGATGCCATGAAAAGGCTGGTGGAGAACAGGTGCAGGGGGCCACAGGGGTGTCCCTGCACTGCCCATGCACTTGGCATTGGCAGTGCAGAAGTCCCCTTGCCCAGCACCCTTGCAGTGCTCATTGTGTGCTGAGCAGACAGTGAGCATTGCGAGGGTGCTGGTGCTCCCTGAGGGCAGCAGCATTGCCGCCGGCTGGATTACAAGCCGGCGACAATGCTACTGCTACTTTCCTGCTGGGGTTCCCCCGGGCAGCCCAGTGGGAAAGTCGTAATGGGCCCGGTGGGGAGGTAGCCAGTAAGGCGGCAACCTCCCTATTGGAAGTTCGGCAGACTAGTAAGTCCAGCATCATACCATACATAGCCAACCTGTGAAACAGCAGCACCCCCCCACCCACAGAAAATTATGGAAACTTTTGGAAGCAAAGACTCAAACTAGAAACCCGTAACATTATGATAAATTAAAATAATGTGTTTATATATATATATATATATATATATATATATATACACATATATGTGTGTATATTACTGATTTAATGCTAAAAAATATATATATAAGTACAAAAGGAATAATATTTTATGATCAAATATTTTAATAACCATTTTAACGTATAAATAATTGCAACTTTGATTTGTAAAAAATACAAATATTTCTATGCATTACATTTTGTCATTTTTAATACATAATAAATATATTTACTTTTTTGTGCGTTTTTTGAGTAAATCTTCAAAAACATAAAGTAAATTTAATATATTTAGGTTAATTAGGTACTTTACTCAAAATTAAGTTAATAGTACTGTAGTGTTTGTATTTTGTTCTATATTTAAAATAAATACATAAGATACATTTACTTTAATATAAGAATAGTTTTTCTAATTTATTAAAAGTTTTTAATAAACTTTTCAGATTTTCCCTATATTTTACCACAGGGAAGTGTCTGAGGTAGTTAGGTTAAGGGAATTGTTATAGTAAGTCTAATAAGAGCATTGGGGCCTAGTGCAAGCCGTTTAGTTAGGGTTTGAGTTATTACTTTCTAGACTGTTTTACTTGTGGTATTTAGGATGTCTAACAATTTTGGGATCAAATCATAAAAAGTGTTTGGACAAAAAATTGTATTTAAATATTGTGATACATAAATAGTGTGTCAACAATATTGATAGTAGAGAAATATTGTGCCACTAAATATTTTTGTGAATTATATGATTTCTTTTTGGTATATAATATTGTTGTAAATAACATTGTTTCATTTAATATTGTCAACTTAAATAAAGTTGTCAAAATATGTTAATTTGTTCAAATTTATATATATTAAGATATTAATTTTGGGTGTTAGCATTATTAGTATAATTGTTATTAAATTTTGGACTATAGTTTGGAATTGTTTCATTTAGTTTTTTTTTAATTCAGTTAGCAATTTATAGCGTAGTTGTAGATTGTTCGGTTTGTAGTGGTATAGGGTGGGAAGTCCTTTATATTTTAATTAATTTTATTTTATTGTTAATTAATTTGACATTGTAAAGAAAATGATATATTTATATTTTGTGTAATATATATAATGATAATCATATACATATAAATACAATTATTTAAATTGTTTAGTTGCTAAATAGTTGTTTTCTGTATTTAAGTTTAACTTGTTTGTTATTTTGATTTATATTTACATTTTTAAGTTTGATTGATTATTTTAATTGCAGTAACAGTTATAGTGAACTAACCTCTCTGGAGACCAACACTTTCCCTACTGTTACATAAAATAGAGTGACAATAACAAATCTAACCCCTCCAGTGTCCAACACATTCCCGGCTGTTGCTTAGATTGGAATGGGTTTTTGATCGAGTTTAGGTATTTCTTTCATTTTTACATGAAAATGGTATGGGCTTTTGTATCTAAAAGTTAACATTAATTTTCTTTGTGATTTTCAGTATTCTTCGGTGTTCATTTTGTTAAGTATATTTTCTGAAGCATTGGATGGCATCATAGGAGTAATGGATATTTGCAGAGGATTGTATTTTTTTATCATGGTGTATATTGCTGCATTTTTAAGGGGATTATTTTACTTTGATTTCTACTTGTTGAATTGGATTTCTGCGTTGTGGGTCTTCAGCTACTCAGCTATGTACTTTTTAATTATTTAATTAAAAATAGAATTTTTGGTGGAATAGATTTTGGACCTAATTGTGAGTTTGGTGGACGGGAACACCTGTCTGCCAAACTCCCGACAGGGTGATTGCTGCCGTAGTTGCGACTACACCGCTGGACCTATCACAAGTTTCCTGCTAGGCTGGCAGACGGAAACGGAGGTTTCCGCCCATCAGCCTAGCAGGAATCTGGTGGCACTACTGTCTCCAGCTCAAAATCAAGCCGGGGGCAATGCTGTTGTCTGCAGGGTGCACCAGCACCCTCGCAATGTTCACTGTCTATAGACAGTGCTGGACAGGGGAACCCCTGTACTGCCCTGCCTATACCAACTGCATAAAACCGCCATGAAAAGGCTGGTGGAGAACAAGGTCGTTATCACCAGGGCGGTGCTGCATGCAGTGCAACCCTGGCTGATTGCGACCTTCACCCGCCGTCAACCCGTCGGGATCACCGATCCTGGCGGAGACGGCGGAACCCCGGTGGTCTGAACGCTAGGGTCTTAATGTGGTGATCGGATCGCTACAGCGGAGGTGGTCCTGACCGCCATCGCGAGGCTGGTGGTCTCAAGACCGCCAGCCTCATAATGAGGCCTTTAATTTGTAAATGGAGTTATTTATGTTGATGAGTCTTTTTTCTCCAATTGCTACTGTATAATAGTTTTAAATGTTGCTATATATTTTGTAAGTTGTGTCAACCATTATACCAGTGAATTTTTACTGCAGTTTAGTTTAAAGAGTTGTTAAGAATTTGTTACTTTTTTAACGTGCTACTAATATTATGGACCCATTCATAAAGGTGAGTTTGCATGTGTAGATCTGTACATATGTAGATCTACTTCTACACCTAGGTGTAATAATACACTTTTAAGTTGTTCACCATTGACAAGTAGCGATTTACTTCTAGGTGTAGGCTTAAGGCTCTCCACTCCCTCAAAGGAGAGTGGTGGAGATGCCCACAACTGAATTTACAAGTGTAAAGTTACTATTAGAAACTTTTCACAGGTGTATCAACCAGGATGGAGATCTCCCTACAGGAACATAACAGGAAATGTAATATAGTTCAGTTTTTTTATTTAACAATAAATTAAATTAATTTAGGGCCTCATTACGAGTTGGGAGATCTCAGGACCACCATGTTGGCTGTGGTGGTGGTACCACCAACAGGCTGGCAGAGAAGACTGCCGGTGGATACCCTGTTACCGCCAGAACGATTATGAGGCAGCATATTGCCAAGGTTTCTGCTGTGGTCGCACCACCACAGAAACCCAGGCAGAAACTAACTGCATAAAATTAGACACTCACCTTCAGGAAGCCATACTCATCTGGAGCTGCCATGGAACCGGACCTACACATCATCCCTCTGCTCCTTCTCACACATTTACCTGTTACTCTTGTGTGTCCGTTTTTGTACATTCACACAATATACCATCGGGAAGGGGGTGTGAGGGTGACAACCACACGCTACTACACACTGACACGCACACTCACATACAGCCACACACACACCCACACATACACGGTACACACACTACGGCCAGCACACACACACATCAAAAACACACACCTATGCACGGAAACACAGCACAGTCCCAGTTACACACAATAACACACAACACCACAACCATACCATCATCAGCATGTCAGAAAGCACTCACTGTAGACACTATCCAGGAACACATCACACATAAAACATAACCGACAGCCAACAGGCAATGAACGCACACAACCATACAACTTACCAGTCAACATACATATCACACACAGCACATCGTGTCTATCATACCATGCACTAAACACTCACAGGCATACTGTCAAAACACACAAAGCCACACAACATAGGAACAAACACTTGTCAACACAAACACCGCTCTTTAGCATGACAACAAAATGTTTGAAACAGACACATGCCCATTACACAACACACACACTATCACTGTGGAACAAAAGCACAGCAAACAACGTCACCTACTGCCCAAACAATACAGGTAGCACAAGCACCACACACACACAAATACAGAAACACAACCAATCTCAGCCAGGAGCAACTCCATAGTAGGAAAAGAAATGCACAACCAAGATGTAACCACTACACCAACAACATCTTGGCCTGACATATTATTATATATAAAAATTTGAAAAACAAAGGCCATAGGCCAGTCCACAGACAACAGTCTTGAATGCACCCAGTGCACATATGTGTGCCCCTAACTTGACTTCTGGCTGCCATGTAAACTCCACAGGTAGAGGCATCAAGGGGGCAGGCAGGCACCTCATGCATTCTCAAGGGTGGTGGAGGGGCAGTTTGGGTTCAGGTTTGGGGGGGCCTTTGGGATGTGGCTTGGAAATGGAGGTTTTAGGTTTAGGCTGAAGAGACGGTTGGCTTTTTTTGGGAGGGGTAGACTTCTTAGCAGGGGGAGGGGCAGGAGAAGGGGGTGGGGTGGGGCGGCAGGGGGGCCTTGGAGGTGGAAGGGACGGACTTGCGGCGGGAAGCAAAAGATTAAGGGGTCTCACGGGAGAGAGGAGTAGGGAAAAGGGAAAACTGATAGACGGCCATAGCAAAAGGGTTTGGTTGTGGAAGGAGAGGGAGTGTTTGTAAGAGGTGTTGGTGTGGATGTCCTGGGTTCATGTTTTGTGAGGTATGTTTGTGGGTGCTGGGTGTCTGTTGGGTGGGTGAGTGAGGGTGTTTATGTGTCTTGGATGGAGGTGCTGGAGGATGCTGTAAAGGGTGGGTGGTGACTGCAGGTATGATGAATGTGCTGCATGTAGGATTGTCAGTGGTTGTGGTGCCTGTGGGTATGGCGACTGAGTGGATGTCTGAGAGTCTGCTGTGGTGCTGTCTGTGGGTAGGATGGTGTAGTGGCTGGATCTGTGAATGTTGGTGTGGTGTCTACAAGTGTGTCAGGTGTGCTGTCTGTGATGCAGGCATGGTGGGTGTGTCAGGGCAGGTTGTGACTGTTTATGTGTGTGCATCTGAATGTTGCTTGTGTGCATGCCGGCGGTGTGCCTCGTGGTGCTTATGTCTGTCTGAGCTACCGTTGCATTTTGAGGTGGATGCATGGCTGTCTGTTTGTGTGCTTTGGCTAGGTATGGGAAGAGGGGTTTGGGATTGGAAAGAGAAAGGTGGAGGGGGGACGGTAGACAAAGGGTGACTAGCTGTTGTCAGTGTGGAGGCCAGAGCCTGAAAGGATCTCTGTAAGCCAGCCAGTGCACCGTGAATGCCCTCCAGGAACGCATTATTTTGTTGGATTTGAGTTGCCATTCCATGGATGGTATTCACGATGGTCGACTGACCCACAGAGATAGACCTCAGGAGGTCAATAGCCTCCTCACCGAGGGCAGCAGGTCTAACAGGGGCTGGGGCAGAGGTGCCTGCGGCAAAGGAGGTGCCCACCCTTTTGGTTGAGCGGCACGGCCAACTGGGTGGGTAGCTACTGGGAAGGCAGTGGCAGACAGAGATGGTGATGGGGTGGTCCCAGATAGGTCCACCACTGCAAGGGAGTGGCCGCTGTTGGTGGATTCTGATGATGATGACCTGGATCCCGTCTCCCCCGTGGCACTCCCCTCGCCCTCTGGGCCACTGGGTCCCTTGGTGTTGGTGGCATGATAACTTGAGGTCCGATGGCCAGCAGCTTCCCCAATCGGCTGTGCTGTGTCTCCTTTGCCTGCTGATGCTGAAAAACAGAAAGAGAGGTAGGGTCATCATATTCTTTTCAAACTCTAACATCACACGGGACATATCAGTCACATAACCACTTGTACTAAACCACCAGGTAGAACCAGGTTAGTGCCAATGTCACAACTAGATCCCACCTACACTCCCTACATTGCAACAATGTCACACACCAACTAAGCCACCTATTGCACACCTAACATACCATCATATCAGTAGAGCAATCACAATAACCATTCCATGACAACCTGACTTGCCAACCTGAATCTGAGTCCCTATCCACAGCAACATAGTCAACCAACAACCAAGCAATGGGAAATAGTGTTAACGTTCATTTCAACGTATCAGATACCGAAATCCACACATAGCTACTTTTTTTAGCTGATGTCATGTACCAGGAAAGGAACCACATCATGTGCAAAGCATGTTGCATACAAGCCAAAACCATTTCATGCCACAGAGTCCACAACCTTCACAATTGACATTGGCAAACATGCAACAGCTATACCTGACTCTTCACTAATTGGAGTATGATAGAGTCTAAACACGTGTCAGCAACACATATCCCAATAGTCATGTAGGAAAGGATGATACATACTATGTGGAGCTACTCATCTAAGTAAATCTCCACCTGTAAACAAAGTCATGTACACTTATAGGGGCGAACTTAACCCACAGGATTTACTCACAGACAGGCCCATGTACAATACCAACACCTTAAATACAATGTACACCTGTCATGTGCATGAAGGCCACATTCAGTACAACTAAGCATGATGAGTGGCAATATCAATAGTCCATTATTCAAGTGACAACATCACTATCCACACTTCAGACATGAGCAATCTTACATCTGTATATGAACATTACAATGGCACAACACACTTCACACTTCTGAGCTTAACATTATAGAGATATGCACCTTGAGGCATGCCAAATGACTGACTACACATACCATTCCAACAACATGTGAAGGTAAAGTACCACACCTGCAACACAAATCAGTCAGTGCAAACTATAGGATTCCGTACCAAAAGCCTACAACACATATCCACAATAGCAAAGGTAAATATGTCGAAGTTGCATCACAATGTTGATATATAATTGCTGAACCTAACAATGTACACATTATGTTTGCAAAAAACAGTTTAGATTGAACCAACTTCCAAGATGTTGTGGCCTATTTAGCATGCCCACAACAAATTGGAATAGGAAATTGCTGTGTGGTCACTTACCATCCAAAGATAATGTACATGGTACTAATATTCTGACCTCTCATTTCAATGTTATGGGTTGCACTGGGAGGCTAGTTATACTACCATGGTTTAGTACATGCAGGATGTCCATTCAGAGGAACAATCACACTTAGCAACGGGGACACCTCCTAACAGATCTGAATAAGTGCAGCAAGTGTGACCTGTGGAATGTCAGATTGAGATCACAGACTCACAATAAGTTGACACTCATCGGAAACCTCAGGAATAGTAGACACGTACTCAACTTATCAGACTCAATGTTGCACATAGAGATGAATCGAGGGACATTTGAATGGACAGAGGGCATAAACCAGGACAACTTACCATCAGGATATTGGGAGCATGGATCTGTAGGTGGCAAGGAGCAACCAGCAGGGTACTAAGAGCAGTATAGTGGTACACATATGACACAGTCACATGTGCATCATTATATGCCACTGTACAGAGGGATGACATAGGTGAGTAATATGTCCATATACACACTACAATGTGCCCACCTATGTAACAATGTTGAGGAATCTGCATCTAGGTTTTCCTAGGAGACGTAGCACCTTTTGCACTTACCACATTATCACAGCTTAGAGTCTTTCACATCATACACTGACCTTGCAGAGGAATGTAAAAGAGTTTAGTCAGTACTCACTCCCTAGTGGCTGCTGTGCTGTCCTCAAACACCCATCAAACTCAAGGTAGGCCACCCCCAATATGTGGGCCATTAGGGGGGTCAAGGTCTGACAGGCACCCCTTCGTCCTTGGAAGGACATCCACAGCTGGGCCTCAGTGGTCTTACGGGCCCAACGTCTCAGGTCCTCCCACCACTTTCGACTGTGGATGCTCTGCTGGCTTTGCACCCCCAGGGTCTGCACTTTCTTGGTGATGGCACGCCAGATCCCTTTTTTCTGATGGACGTTGACCTGCATGGATGACACAGACAAGAGGAGAAAGTCATGTACACATGCTCCATCCCGAAAGAAGTATGGTGAACAATCAAGTTAGTGCAAGAGCCAGATATACCCTTCCTCAAACCTCAAACTATTTTGCAAGTCTCCCTGTGCAGTCAGGCCATGAGTGAAGTGGAGTCTGGCATACAACATGCATACCCAATACCAGGTTGTGGCTAGAAACATAGGACCAGACCATAAGTATGTTCTTAAAATGGTACATCTCTACAACTATTTGTCCCACTAAAATTCATGTAAATGCTGTAATGTACATATGTGGATCTCGGTACATACATTACACACTACCTACTATGTATCGGGGTAACAGTCTTTCAATGCATATGTGCACATGACCATCTACCCAAACGTGACAGTTCAATTCTTCATTCATGCACATTTCATCTACTTCAACATACAGTCTACCTTTCATCCATTGGTATTGTATTGGACTCACCTGCTCCTCTGGTGCGCCATATAGCTGTTCATACAGGGGTAGGATCTCCTCCACAAGCTTGGACAGCTCTTCCGGAGAGAAGACTGGGGCCCTATCACTTGCAGTACATGACATGATTGCTCCCAGAGGCAATACACAGCAGCTCAGGTCGTGGAGGTCTTGCTAGCAGCAGTGTCAGGAGTCAAGTGAGGGATTGTGCAGAAGATGGCGGTCATGTCTGCCACTTACAGGACTGTCACCGCTGGCAGATTTCACCATTGGCCCAAGTCCGCCAAAGGAAGCAAAGTGTTCCAAAGACAATGTCCACGAGGTTGTAACCACCTACCGCCATGACGACATCCGCTGGCAGAGTCAGGTCACTTCCTGATGTCCAGGACAGTAGGTTAGGCAGCTGCCATTTTAGGGCTCAAATATGTATGATGTTGTAATGAAAGTTGTATTATTTACTTAAACCTCATATCCATGACAATGTGTGAAGTGCAGGCTTACTTTTTACAGGTATTAATGTGCATGTCATTAGTAGAGGAAGTGAAATTAGGTATTTTGAGTAATGTACATGAAACAGTGTTGTGACCACACTAATGACGATCTGAAGATGGTATAGGTGAAAAAAATATGTGTTACAAGCCTACAGGATTTATGTAACTTTCCCTGTTAGTGACATGCATCTCCATGTAGAGTACATGCAAGGGTTTAAGGGATTAGGATCCGGTACACTTTCATATTTTGGCTCGCTATGTACTGAAATACCACATATTCCCTGTTTAATGTGACATGATTTAGATATATGTGTGACATTGTTGTGATCATACTTATGATGTATAGATTCAGTCATTCACATACATTCTGGTGTTGTTCCACATAGCTACTATGGCCTGGAGAGAGCCAGACAACCACAAGTGTACCGTCCACTATCAGACCTGCAGACCATGGAGGTGCAGCATGAAATTCAAATATATCGCCTGGATAGGCATACAATTATGGATCTCTGTCATCAGTTGGAGCCAGATCTGATGCCTGTCATTCGCAATGCCAACAGCATAACTCTCGTCAGTCAAGTCATGTCAGTGCTGCACTTCCTGGCCTTTCAGAATACTGTGGCCCTAACTGCAGGGATGTCTCAGCCCATGTTCAGTCTGGTTTTGAAGGCTGTACTGTGTGCATTGTTAAAACACCTGGACAGCTACATCAAATTTACCCAACGTGAAGATTTGGTCCATGTGAAGGCAGATTTCTATGCTTTGTAACACATTCCACATGTGGTTGGAGTCATAGATGGCACCCATGGAGCCGTGGTTCCCCCAAGTGCAAATTACCAGGTATATAGGAACAGGAAAAACTTCCACTTCAAAAATGCCCAAGTTGTCTGTTTGGCTGACCTCTACATTTCACAAGTTTGTGAAAAGTATCCAGGATCAGTCCATGGTTCCTTCATCATGCAGAACAAGAAGATTCCACTGCCGATGGCATGACTATACACAGAGAGAGCCTGGTCAGTTCGCAAGTCATGTATGTCATGTGTTTCTGTACCTTTTATCCTGCCATATATGGATGTCCAAGATTAAAGTTTGGATTGGTGTCACTATACCTTACAGGGGACTCTGGCTACTGAAACCACCCTTGGTTATTGATGTCAGTGAGGTACCCAACCATGCCAGGGGAAGTCTGCTTCAATGAGGCCCACGGAAGGACAAGTCCATGGGGCGGTCTTTTAGTCTCCTGAAGGCAAGATTTCACTACATACTCACCCTACAAGGTATGTCAAATAATTGTTACCTGCTGTATGCTCCACAACCTGACCCTGAGACATCAGATACCATTCATACCAGATGAGGGGGAGCCAGCAGGTCTTGTGGGGGGAAATGCAGATATGCCAAGTGAGGATGAGCATGATGATGATGAAGCTGGAGACATCAGGGAAGATGTCATCAATCAGTACCTCAACTGACTCGAGGTATGTGATGTGAGAATAGAGATTCCATGGGTTATTGTTGAGGTTATACATGTCATGTAATATTCTTTTTTACCACCACCAGTGTGGTCTTAAGTGGCACCAAAGCCCATTACTTCGATATGCATGCTGAAGGTTCCTTTGAGTTGTGTACAGAACAGTTATGTACATAATCAATGTGATTTGTGTGTTCCACTCTAGGCTATACCTTATTTTTGGCAATCACAGATTTGCAGATTGGCTGTTTGGCTCATCCTCATTTGGCATTGTCAGACAGTGTCACAGGTAGATGGGATTTGCAGACTAACATGAGCAGTGAACATGGATTAGGCCAGGTACTGTTTTGTATGAGATTTGTGGTGTGTGAATTCTATGCCCAGACTGTCAGGACAGTGTCTTTTTCAACAATATAGACCTGTTTGGTATTGGAGGTGGCTCAAATGGTGGCATGCGTGTGTCCATTTGTGTCTACCACATGTCATAATGTAGTGTAAAGGCACTCTACCATCATTATGGTTTGTGTTGTATGTGACCCAACTTGTGCATAGATGTCAGTGTGTTTCTTCATTGCAGACCAATGTGCATGTGTCTGATGACTGACATAGGTGAGTGGCAAGCCTACAGATACCTGACCATGTTAAGTAGAAGGTTCTAGTACTGGGGAGATTAGTACAGACCTCTGCCTGTTTCATGGGGTATGGTCATTTAGGAAGATAAGGTATGGGTATGTGATAAGGCTTTAGCTGATGATATATAGAACCAATCTGTCTGCCTCCAGGGATGGTGATAGACTGACACAGAAGTCCACAGCATGACTTCACAGATGTGCTGGTTGCCATTCTCCATATGAATATGTGGAGATGTACAATACAGGTGACTTGTGTCATGTGTATGTTACAATCCCAATACAATATTTATCGTGGTTATCCAGTACGTGTGTGATGACCATTACAAAGGTATACCAATGGAGAGGGATATTTTGGTACAATAGTTGTCATACATGTCAGTTGTATATGTTTGACACATCACACTTGCACAGGATCTGTGATTAAGTTGTATGTATTGGGGAGTGAACAACTAAATGAGGGAACTGAAACTGAAATGGAATGAAATTAAAAGTGAAGGATTCAGTCATGGTGGATGTAATTATCAGGGTAGCTGCTACAGTATTTGAAAACATAAGTCCAGTGTCTTTGCATCATAGGAAAATGGAGTTAAGTATCAGTCAACTGGGTGTATCAGTCACACACAAGAGGAACCATTCAGGAGAGGTTCACTTCCTGGCAGTTGATTTAGCCTTGGCATCTGCTCATCCTGGATGTCTGGGTGGACGTCCATATTGCAGGGGTTCTTCTGCTACAGAGGGTGGGGTGTCTGAGGCATTCCCTTCCCCTGGCAGGGCCTCAGTTCCACTAGCAGCCACAGATGTTGAGGGGCTTGATGTCTCATGGCTAGTGTAAGAGGCTTGATATTGGGTGCCAAAGCTACTCAGCGTAGTGTTGATATCCCTCAGCTCCCCAGCAATGGAAGCCAGGATGGCATTTTGTGCCTGCCACTGCTGCATGGCTTCCTGGTGGCTATCCCACTGCAGCTGTCTGATCTTCCCATCAAGGTCAGTACCTGGCCCATCATGCCTTGGGAATTTTGGTAGGTTCCCAAGACTTGGGAGATGGTCTCGTGTTCAGTTGTGTCCCTTGGAGCCCCCATCTTCTGGCCCACTCCATCCCTCCTACGCACCCTACCCCCATGTATCTGTGCCCTGGCACAGTGTTCCCACTTCTACTGGTGGCAGGACCATCATTGTCAGAGGTGAAATTAGGAGACTCGGGTATCTGTACTGGGGACACACGATGGAAGGGACTGTCCTTGACACAGGTTTTGGGGTGAGTGGTTGCCTGTGATGGAGTTGCAACAGGGCTGGGAGGAGTTGTTGTGGGCCGGGTGAGGCTGACAGTTTTTGACTGACCAGGTGTCCCTGATGGGCCAGCTTCGTCCTCAATGACTAGACATCAAGCGCTGTTTTCCTCAATGTGGCCTTCATCCAGAGGGGTAGTGTCTGTCTCTGGTATCCTCTCGATGTTGAGGATGGCAAGGTTACCTGTAGGAGAAGTGGAACACACAGCTGGTGTAAGTGAAGCAACCAGTGATGTATAAATTAGACAACTAAACATGGTATGTGAGATTCACACACTGCCTTTACATGATCCTCTGCCATGACAATGACAGCTGCAACTTAATCTGGGTTGATGCAATGTGTGACACAGAGATTTGCAATTGCAACAGCATGCTCCATGCTCTTGGAGTAGGTTGGTGTTCAAATGGCTGCAAATACCCTCGTATCTTGTCTGTGTGAAGACAGGACAATGTACATTTCTCTCATAGTAAGGTGTATGTCATCATTGAGCCAACTAGAAGCGGTACAATGCACAATGGTATCAGGGCTGGCACACAAAATTGGTGTTACAGTTTGCCCTGGGCCTCTGTCTGGATATACTGCATTTTCATCCTGTTTGCCATTTAGGTGTCTCCCCAGGTGAGTATACGACATTATTAGGGATGTTTTCTGTGAGTCCAGTTTGGTCTGGGACACAGCTGTAGCTGTGATTTGCTTGTAATGGTACTGGTAGTGGGCCTTTGCATAGCTGTCATTGCCATGAAGTGTTAAATGGTAAACCATTCAGGTTGGTTTATTTTGATTGTGAGTTTCGCATGCAAGACATTTCAAATTTGGTGCACGGTTCTGGTTTTCTTAATGTGGAACAGTGCCTTCTGGGTGTTGTTATGCTCTCAGTTCCCAGGACTTCACATGCCCTTCCCAAACACTGCAGCCCAAGGTGAGTTTACTTGTCATGTGGCCTGGCAATGATGGGTATTTGGAGATGCGGACAATGGGTGGTAGGTGGTGTGGTCATTGGGGTGGGGAAAGGTGATGACTGAGCATTCAAGACAAAACTGTCTGGTGACATGAATGTTGTTGTCACTTACCTGACTCCAATCCCCAAGGTATTCCTGTCAGGCCCTCAGGATGCAGGATGTCCAAGACCTTTTCTTCCCATGATGTGAACTGTGAGGGAGGAGGTGGAGGCCCACCGTAAGTCTTGAGAACCAGCAACTGGTGCCTGGATGCCATGGAATGAACCTTCCCCCTGAGGTCTTTCCAACTCTTCCTGATGTCCTCCCTTGTGCGTGGGTAACTGCCTAATGCAGTGGTTCCCAACCTGTGGGCCGGGGACCCCTGGGGGTCCGCGGCTGCTTAAAAAATTTAATAATATTTGGTCCCAGCTATCAGTAATGACTCCTTGGGGGTCCCCGTGTTCCAATAATGATTCAGTGGGGGTCCCCGGGCTCCAGTATTGATAAAATGGGGGTCCACAGAAGTCAAAAGGTTGGGAACCACTGGCCTAATGCATTCACCCTGTCGGCTATCCTTTGCCACAACTCCATTTTCCTGGCTATTGATGTTTGCCGGACCTGCGCTCCAAATACATATGGCTCTACCCTGACAATTTCATCCACCGTGACCCTCGACTCATCATCAGTGAAACATGGATGTTTTTGTGGGTACATGGTAGTGGTGGTACAGATGGTGAAGTAGTGAATAAAAGGATGTAAAATGTTTGTGATGAGGTGTGGGTGCTGAGATGTGAGAGAGTGACGGTTGTGTATTGTGTGGTTTAGCAAATTGTGTGTTGTGCATGTTGTGCAAATGTGGGATGTGTGCTGAGGGTAATGTGTAGGTGTGCCTATTGATGGTTCAGCTAGTTCTTTTATTTTTGGCTACTTTCTGGCTGTAAGTGGTGTTCTGGTTGCAAAGGATTGTGGGTTGTGTGGGGTTGTGTTTTATAGTGCAGTGTGTAGGTGTGTGAATGTGTGTCAGGTGTGGGGTATTCGTACTTTCCAATGTGGTGCAGTGCTCTGACTGATGTGAGTTCAGACCGCCGTGGTTCGCACCGCCAATGGTTTTCCACCAAGGGAGACCCGCTCTCATGATTTATGGATCGCAATCTATTGATTTTTGTCGGGCTGGCAGTGCTGGTGGTCTGACTGCCTTTTTTCCGTTCACTAGTATCCTGGCGGTTTTGATCAATTGGCTGTTTTTTGGCTGCCTGAGCTGTGTATCTCTTAAAACATGGGGGCCTTTTGGCAGCCGCAACCGCGGTGACCTTACCGTCAGACCGCCAAAGTCATAATGAGACCCTTAATGTTAAATGAGGAGTAACGTAGTTTTAAACTTATAGTATGAAAACAGGAAAAAAAGGCAACACATTACCTACTAAAATTAATTTTATATATTTAAATTAATTTAAATAATTAATTATTTTTTTTATTTTTGACTAATATTTTAAAACTAGAACCACCCACATTCAATTATCTTTTTATTTTTATTCATTTTGTAACAAACTTGCTTATAAGTTATGTCTTTAATTTGTTTTAAGAATGGGATGGTGAAGCAGTGATTTTGCTTATGTTTCTCTGAATTTAAATTCATGGTGCAAAATTGGGCAGTGAGGCTGGTGGGTCAGAAGTTCTGACATTCAGGCACACTTTGGAAAGATTTGATGGGTGTAGGGGTTCATTTTCCTGCTAATAACTTTGCCCTTATCAGTTGGCATAGGGCATTTCAATTACCCACTCATTTCATGGGACCTCACCGGCAGCTCAGGCCCATTAATTCAGGCAGGTCATAGTACTTGACGATGGCAATGAATGCTAACTCAATTTATCAAATTTTAAAGGAATGTTAAACTCAGGGCCAGCCTAGAGTACATTTTGCAAGCAAAACAGTGCAATTGGATAGCACCATATGCAAATTCAAGTCCTAAAATAATTAAACATTTCGGGCCTTGTTACCAGTTGGGCGGTTGAACCACCACAACTCCAATACAGTGGTGGTGAGGCAGCCATGAAGCTATTGCCTCACCGTTGCTGTATTACGATGGTTCCACCGTGCTGACCAGTGTAAACCGTCGTATTACGACATTTCCACTGATCAACCCGATGGAAACAGTGCAGTGGCAATGGCCTTGGCTCCCTTAGTTAGAAGCGACAGTCTCCTGACGGTCCAACCACTAGGATCATAATCTGGCAATCAGACCACCAGGAGTGTGGCAGTCTGACCACCACCACAAGTTTGGCAGTCTCAAGACCGCCAAAATCATAATTAGGTCCTTTATGGCCTATTGATGACAGAAAAAGTTGAAATCGGGTACAAATACACAGCAGGTATTCTGTGCTGGGGTATTTTTGCCCCTGTTAAAAAAACCATTCTTATGTTATATCCAAGCTCACAATCAAGCCGAAATTGGGTGCTATTTACCCCCAAAATTACCACATATGTGCTACTCCTTAAAAATATTATGCAAATACAATACCCTACCCCAACTGCTGAAGTACTATTAGGAAAGTCTAGGTGTTGGCCTACAGCCTTTTTACTTTGCCAGCATTTGTTTTGTTGTGGGTTCATTTTGGTAAAACTTTAATGTTGAGAAAGCTGCTGCAGTGGGCACTCATAAATCCAAAAAAATAAAACATTAGCCGAAGAAAAAAATATGCTTTGGTTTAAAAATGCACACATTGTTATAGTACTTTCTAGCATTAGGGGAACTACTTTGTGTGATGATGTGCTCCTGTGAAAGAGCAGAATGCGTCACTTATTGTGAAATTAGCCAATGGATGAAGCAGGATGACCCATTAAGCCATGTTATATTCTGTAGAAGGAAGAATCAAAATATGGATGACCCTATATGAAACCAATGCGTGATCAGGGTTGTCTGAAAGCCCCCATAAGTAAGTATATTATATATATTTTTAGTAAAAATCAAAAATGTATAGTGATTGTGTAACATGACCAGAGTCCTAGCCGACACACATTTTATATCTATCTAGAGGGTTCCTTTAAATGTTTGATCCAAATGTGCATTAAAGAGAACGCACACGTCACCTTACAATTTACCTTTGTTCTTACAACGTGTATTTTTCTACAGTGGAGCCAGAATTTAAGTATGTTGGAAATATGCATGGAAATGAAGTGTTGGGAAGAGAGCTTCTTATTCAGCTAGCCGAGTTTCTGTGTGAGGAGTATCGTAGAAGAAATGAACGAATTATGAATCTTGTACACAACACCCGGATCCACATCCTGCCCTCCATGAACCCGGATGGATATGAAGTTGCTGCAGACCAGGTGAGTGTAGCATGCCTCCTATATATTATATTTCTTTAAAATATACCTCAGAGTATTCAATTTAAAAGCAGCAATGTCTTTTAGTGTGCATTTATTCATTTACGCATGCCGTGCAAATATTATTTATGCTGGAACACACAACATATGATGTACTAATGCTACAGCTCTGTTTAATTAACCATGTTCCAGCTTCAAAACATTGCGTTGTTAAATCTGTAAAACAGTAACTAGTTTTGCACTCAAGAATAAAAACATTATTTTAGTGGATACACCAGTTGTCATGCCCAGTTTCACAGTCGTGTTCATACCTCTATGGTTACTTTACCCCCCACAGCTCCCATGGTGCAAGGGGGCTGTGCTCCAGTGGCCCCCTCAGCTCGCAGCACTATACCCTGGCCTGAGAGCTCCTGACCGAGTCCAGGGTGGCCCTTCCATGTATATTGCAGGGGGTGCCCCAGTATGCCACTGGGTTACGGCTGAAATTGGCTTTGTGAAGTTAGCCTCATGTCTCCAGACCAATATATGTGGTTGCATTCATGCTGACATTCATGAGTTCCAGAAAGGAATTGGCACTACAACAAACACTCTGGCAGTGACGGTGATAGCAGATAAATCCAAGTGTTTAAAGAGAAAGCTTCATAGACTTTAAAGCAGCATTTAACCAAGTGGACTGAGGACTTTAGTGGAGAAAACTCAGACTGTGGGGGCTTCCACACAGAACACTGCACACCATTGAACAGTTATACACACACCTGGTCCCAAGACAAATTAGAGGATGGTTAAGTCTCTCAAGAAGAATACCAACAGAAGTAGGCCTCAAGCAGGACTTCGTTTTAGTCCTGCATTTATTTAATCTGTTCATGGCGGATCTGTCTCCATTGCTTGATCAGATCAACTCTCATCCACCTCGATTGGGCCCACTAGTGTTGTCACATCTTTCCCTCACAGAGGATATTGTCTTACTAACCCGTACAAGAGTTGGGCTGCAGCGATCACTCTCAGAACTCACATGCCAAGCTCAATAACTTGGAAATAAACACAGCAAAAACAAAAATAATGTCCATATCAAATCGACATGTGCACCCCCTAAAGGTCATGTTGGTAGACAAGACACTAGAGGAAGTCATTAGCTATAAATACTAAGGACTATAGTTAGAAAAGAAGCTGAACTTTCAAGTACAGAAGCAGCATCTCCTGAGGAAGGGAAACGCTTTGATCCACGCCTTCTGTATTCTCACCAAAAACCTGGACGGACCTTCATTTAAACCACCACTGGCAGTTATAGCGGCTAAATTTCCACTAACAGTAGCTTATGCAAAATGCCCCCATGCTTTGAACAGACGCTTCAACCCTGGACAAAATGCAAATGAAAACGTACAAGCGAGTATTCCAAATGCCTCAGAGCGCATCATCCATACAGTTTGTTTGGAGTTTGAATTATTGCAGCAGTTCATCGGGAGATGCTACGCCACTATTAAAACTTGGTAACAAATATGGTTAAACCTAACTAATCCACTCCACAAGACTTCATGGCAGTCAATAGATACGAAATCTTGCTCCATTTTTCATAAATTCGTCTGGTTAGCCTTGAAAGAAACAAATACAACAAACAATGGAGTTTGAACCTACCCTACTCTGCTTTTTGCAATACAATAAATAAAGTAGCCAAAAGGCGTTCACTTATAAATGACAAGCTTACACTGGCCAGCCAAAGCCATACCTGGATGGTAATCCAATCATACCACAAACTCGAGCCATCAGGGTATTTAAACATGAGGTATTTCATTTATTTAAGAAGAAAGCTAATGGCAATCGGATTCGGTGTCCTGCCATCTTTAGCCAGCCAACCATCCTGGAAATACAGTGGCCCGAAATCGTGTAGGCTACGCGGAGCATGAAAGGGAGACATCATTCATGTGGTTTTCATATGCCCTTATCCAGATGCTGCAAAACATCTTTGATAGCAGGGGTATTAGATCATGCAGAACAAACAGTACAAAGGGTCTAAATCCTCTGGATCCACGGATTAACTGTAATTTGATGAAATATTTGGTTTTCTTGCAACACTACTTTAACAAAGTACTTTGAACTAGCACACCAGAGGGACTTAATCACAGTGGCGCGTGAAGGCTGGCACGACGCAGTGCGCACATGAAGTTGGCACACTTCCTATAAGTGTTCTTCGTGTATTTTGTTTATTAACTGAAAACGATAAATTATTTTAATTAATATTGGCCATCAGCCGTACCCCACTAACACCTGCACAAGTCTCACAGAAGCAGTAGTGACACACGGCTACCGGGGTCCATTTTCTTAGACTTTGGCAGTGAACATTGGGGCTTCTTTTTGGTAGAGACACTGCACCTTGTGGACTGATTTAACTTGCCTGTGTAGAACCACAGGTAGGTCTATGTTCAAAGAAACATTTCATGACCTCTGTCCACATATAGCTTAGATAATACAGATTTGATTAACCAAAAGGTCATGTTATGTCCAGGAGTGTGCAGAACCAAAGTTTTTAATACAATGAATTAGTTTCTTTAATGCATTTGATAATTTTCTTCAGGCATTTGCTAACTGCTGCATTTTGTGACTTTTAATCACGCCTCTTACCATGTAGATTCATGGTACTAAAATATTATGTTGAGCTAACAACGTAAACCTTTTAATTCATCTGCTGTTTTAATGTGATTCTTTTATGTTTAATGGTTTTAATTAACTACGCACTTTATCAATAAACTTGGTGTACTTGGTGTACATTCGCCAACCCTATTCACGATGAAACACACTTGGGGTATTCAGAGGTAGCAGCTGAAACAGCGGATTTGCCCTTTGGTTCCCTGGTCTCAGGAGTCATGAAGGCAACTGCAGTAAGAGAAAGTAAACAGATTTTTAAGAGTTTACTTATTGTACTTTTCAAACCCCTCACTAGGAAGCTGGAGGTGCTGAGGGATAGTAGTTTGGATAAGCAGTTAGTCCTATGACTCCGTGAGGGGTAGATGAAGCAAAAGAGTACATAATATAACTTTAGTTACCCTGGTGTTTTGGTGAATTGACATCCATGCTTTGCCTTCAAATGAATTCTTTAATGCTGTGTTGTCCTCTGTTAAGGTACTTAGAATCATATTTTTCATTTTCCACTTCTCTTAAGCCTATCAGCCCATGGTCCTCATTACGAGGCTGACAGGCCGACCGTCGGCCCGCAAGTCCCTTGATGAGAAGACTTCTGCGACAAGGAAGTCTTCTCACCAGGCCTATTACAACTTTCCCAGTCAGCCCAGTGGGAAAGGTGCAGCAGCATTATTCCTGGCTCATAATTGAGCCGGTGCCATGCTGTCACACGCAGGGTGCACCAGCATCCTTGAAATGCTCACCGTCTGCACTTGTTCTCTGCCAGCAGGTGGAGAACACGGTTGCAATCATACAACCAAGACCGATGTCAGCCTGTCGGGATCTTTGAACTGTAGGGGGGTACGCGGTCTGTAGGTGGGTATGCCCGCCTATTTTGTAATGTAACAGTCGGACCACCACAGCTGCAGCGATCCGACCGCCACTGCATGGCTGGCCTCGTAATGAGGCTGCATGTCTTTTAGATGGGCTCTTTGCCAAATTCAGAACATATATGGATTTGATCCATCCTGTCATCTGGAACATTTGTGGCAAAAGGTTAAGGAGAGCATTGATGTACATTGGAATTAACTCAAAGGGCCTAGGACAAAAAGCTATTTTATGTGTAGGCTTCATTTACACCTGCCAAGAATTTGCTGAGGGATTCTTGGCATACATAAATCACTTTACTACTATTGCTTTCTGTGGCCTTTAAGTAAAACGGGCTACATTAAAAAAAGAAAAACTAAATTCACTTTATTGGCATGTGATTATAGACATGGTGGTCTGCTGACCTCTCGGTAGCTGCCTTTCCTATGAGGGCTTCCTATTGTAGTGAATAGCAATTTGAAAGATACCTCATTAATTTTCATGAGGTAGGTTGGATTCGGACCTGGAACAATTTGGGTTGTTAGGAATCTGTTGTGTAGCCATTTTAGTTACAGCTCCATGCACGTTATTTTAGCATACTAGGCCTTCCATTGTGCACTTTAACCTAGATATATTTTATTCAGCTTCATTCATTATTTTAACAATAGCCACTTTTGCGGTCTTGTTTTATTTATTTCTATCTAGCTGTTTTTGCTTAAGCCAGCACTATGTTCTTAAACAAGACATTATTGTTCGCTCTGTGCTTCTTTCAAGGCTGCAGTAAGATAGGTTGCCGATGAACGTGGTTAAAGTTTTGTCTCTGACATTCATAGAAAAACACACATCCTTACGTAGGGACATTTTCTCAGAACATCAGATGTTTTTGCTCAGGTACGGGGGATGATGTCTTCCCAGGGGAACCTGAAGGGCAGAATTAGAGCTTAACATGCTGTGCTCTATCATAGCCTAGGTAGGAATACTCTGGTGACAATATGATAGCGTTATTTCTATGCTTCATTCTCCTTGTCACAATTTTAATCCTGTCATGCTGTGTCATCCTGGTTATTGCAGTACATGCTTTGCTATCTAAGATGCAGTCGCTTCATTAAAACCTTATTGAACCATATACTGCATCTGTTTGTCATTGTGTATGTGAGAGTGATATAACTGAGAGAAAACGGATGAGACCTGAGTGACCACGATTTCCCTGCGAAATCAATTATGTCATGCACTTGGCTGCCCAATCTTTCCTGCTCTGGGGTAGAAATGAGACACTGCTAGTTAGTCGGAGCAAAACCCGGATTGCGGCAACAGGCGTCACCTGTAGTGGGTAAGACTCAGTCTCCCACCCCACAGGTGATTCTGCCACTCAAAATCCAGCAGTCTCATTGAAATAATGAGATCCTACATGACATGGCGCCGCCAACGTTTGGTCAGGCTCTAATGTTCGGGTCCTCCTGAGTATCTCTGTCTCACTATATACATATATTTTAATACTAGAGGGGTGGCAATATTGTTTAAGCACCAGATTGAGGTAGCCATATTAGAGGTCGATACAGATAAAACAGGAAGATGGATAATAGCTAGAGTACGATAATTTGGGAGACCTTTTACGTTGGTAGGATACAATGGCCCCAATTGTGATGATATAGAATCACTCAAAAAGATGTTCTGTCAGCTCTTGGACTTTCCGGATCCAGTATTAATGGCAGGAGACTTTAAAGTAACTTTAGATAGTAAGCTGGATAGATCAACAAAAAGTAGATCAGTAGCTAACTTGAAATCTCAGCAGTTTTTGAGAAGGATGATGAAGGAAAGGGCGTTGCATGATTGGTGGAGGGAAAGAGCCGGTTCGCAGCACGTTTTTTCTTACAATAATAAAAAATACAGCCATTCTTCATGTATTGATTTTTTTTGGGTGGACCAGGCATGGTCTGAAGCGGTAGAGGACATAGTATACCTTTCCCCCTCATTTATCGAATCATGGGGCTGTAGTATTAAAAATGAACTTATTGAAGGAGAGAGAGGCAAGCCGATGGACGTTAGATCGTACTTTATTATTAGATGAAGATGTTGTTATTAAGCTGAGCAAAGAGACTGAGGAGTTTTTCAAGGAGAATTTAGGATCAGCCTCATTTAGCGTGGTCTGGGATGCTTATAAAGCAGTGAGTCAAGGGGTAATTATGAATATTGCTAGTTATAAGAACAAGCAGTATAGGTCAGAACTGGAGCATCTAAAAATAGAAATGAAGGGATGTAGAGAGCAGGTTTTGAAGAGCACTGGTGAAAGGGAGAAACTGGTGGGGCAACAAAAGCTGGACTCTATCAAACAACAATTTGAAGCCCTTCTACAATCAAGAGATATAAAGTGATGGGAGGCAAGCAAGTTGACACATTTTGAATACGGGGAACGCCCAGGAAGGAAGTTGAGTTGGATAGAGGGCAGAAGACTATAGAGAGTGAAAAATTAAACAGTGCCTTCTTGCAATTTTTTTCTCAACTTTATACGGAAGAAATAAGGGTTGGGGAAACAGAGTTTCAAACTTGGTTAGGGAAGGATACTCTTCCTACTTTATCATCCGAGCAGCAGCTTTGGTTGAATAGACCCATTACGTCAGGGGAATTAACTGCTGTCCTAAGGAGTAGTAAAGGAGGGAAAGCCCCGAGCCCAGATGGTCTTCCGGTTGAACTGTATAAGGTAGTGGAGCAGGCTTTAACACCTTTCCTGTTAAAATTATTTTCTGAGGTCTTTGCAAAGGATACTCCCATTCCAGCCTCTTGGAATGAGGCTATAATTTCTTTGATTTTGAAACCAGGTGAAAATCCGGTTAGGTGTGAGTCATATAGATCCATTTAGCTGTTAAACTGTGACTACAAGCTTTTTGCAAAAATATTAGCGAATAGATTAAACGTTATAGTGAAAGATTTGATTAATGTTGATCAGAAGGGCTTTATAAAGGGCTGGTATGTACACGAGCTCACGCATACTTTATTTGGGGCAATAGATTTGGCTACTGCATATAAGACTCCTTTAGCGATCATAACTCTGGATGCTACGAAAGCCTTTGATAGGGTTAATTGGGATTATTTAACTCTACTGTTAAGGAATCATAACTTAGGAGATAACTTATGTAGGGCCATAAAATGGATTTATTATGCCCCCTCTGCCAGAATTTTGATTAACGGGAAATTAACAAAGCCCTTCACGATATCTAAGGGTACTAGACAGGGCTGCCCTCTATCTCCGTTGCTATTTGACCTGTATATCGAACCTCTCGCTAGGAGAATAAGACAGGATCCTGAAATAGTCCCCTTTAGGTGGGAGAGGAAAGTAGCTCTTTATGCGGACGATTTAATGGTGTATACCACAAATTTGTCTACTGCGCTTCCTGCTTTACTAAGGTTAGTCCAGGATTTTGGTTCTGTTTCGGGTTATCAGGTGAATTCAGAAAAGACTGAAATAATGGCTTGGAATCAGGAAGGGGAGGTATGGCAGGAGAGTGGCAGAAATGAGGTATTTAGGTCTAGTTATTACACAAGATATTGAGAAACTTGTAGTGAAAAATCAGGAAAAGCTGTTAGAGGAGAGTGTTATATAATGAAGGGCTGGGTTTATCTCCCATTAGCGACACTGGGAGGGTAAACATGGTTAAGATGATTATATTACCCAAAATAAATTTTATTCAGAATGCAATCCCTTTACAGATGAACCGTAGGTGTCTCAATAAGTTTCAACAAATGATAAATGCA
Source organism: Pleurodeles waltl (assembly GCF_031143425.1). Lineage (NCBI taxonomy): Eukaryota > Metazoa > Chordata > Amphibia > Caudata > Salamandridae > Pleurodeles > Pleurodeles waltl. The sequence continues at coordinate 885,724,798 of NC_090445.1, read as the reverse complement.
TTTATATGGGTATGAAAAGGTCCTAGAATTGCGTGGAAAAATTTGCGGAGTAAGAGAGAGAGAAGGGAGGCTTAACCCTGACAGATTTACAATTATACACATGGGCCTTCCTGTTGAGGAACTCAAGGTTGCTATTTGCTTCACCGGATGATACAGTGATGGGTGCTATGTTTAAGGCCATGCCCTGAGCTATTTATGGAGCTGAAAATCATTTTCTTTTTAAGTTTGGTGATCCAAAATATTTCAAGAAGATAAGATTAAAAGTTTTGAAGGATTCTGCAACATGTTGGCACCCGTTTAAAACGATCACCAAGATAGTCTAATATAACCAGTAGGCTCCTATCTGGGATTCTCCAGGCGCACCAGAATGTTTGAAAGATGCATTATCCAAACCAACACAGGCAGCTGGGCTGGAATATTGGGGCGAACTTCTGAGGGAAGCAATGCTAATTCCCTGGGAAGAATTAAGGGATAAAACTGGTGGCTCTCTGACTAGGTTTAAATATATTCAACTGGAAGCTTGGGCACAGTCCATTTGATTAAGACAGCGCGGGAAAACCCCTTAGCAGAAGATCTTTTAATTGATCCTCAAGTAGCAATAAGGTATCAACGTGGTACTTGGAGATTCTGGAGCTAATTGATGGTGACTTTAAATTGCCTGAGCAACTATGGGGAGGCACCATGACAAAAGAAGTGGCACAGCTAGGATTGCAAGAATTTATGAGAATGTGCTTTGAGGTAGTAAAAGCTGCTCCATTGAGGAAAAAACACTTTTATGTGATACACAGAGCTTACATCACTCCGGCAAAACTCACAAAAATGAAGAAACGGGAAGTGATGAACTGTGCTAAATGCGGTGCCCCAAACGCTACTGATATTCATATGTTTATGGAGTGCCCGGCAATTGATGCTTTTTGGTCTGATTTGGCTGGAACAGTGTTGCAGGTTTTAGGGAGGGAAATAACTGTAAATCTCCCCCTTGTCATTTTTGGGAGACTACAAGATCGGAAGGGCTGGACGAGAGAAATGAGGAACTTGCTGTTTTATGCTATTCTTCTGGCTAGAAGGGAGATCTGCTCGAAGTGGGTTATGGTTTCCCCCCATGCTCAGGAGTTGGTTTGAAGCTCTTTTCAAGACAGCCAAACTGGAGCTAAGGGTGGGTGGCCCCCAAGAGCAGGCTGAAGAAAAAGAAGCTATCTGCTCCGCTTTTGGAGTGGGCACCCCCTCTCCAGTAACACCCTCTATCAGAGCTGCCAAAGGTACATCATCCTGGGGTTATAGTCCAATGATTCAAACCCCACTTTTCATCTGTGCCAGCCACGATGGTGATCCCAGGTAGGCTGAGTGGGTGAGATGGGCCTCCTTGGGCTGGGGGTCCACTTTCATACTTTTGGTCAGGGAAAGTGAAAAGCTTGCGGATTGAAGGTGTGACAAAGTCTTGGAGGTGTATGAGGACTAAAAAAAAAAAAAGAACGCGAGCTGCCAAAGATTATCCCGGAGATCTACTCTAGCATTGGTCGATATAGTCTGGGGGCCAGACCAACGAAACCACAATTTCAGCATAAATCTAATAAAGATTTTACCAAGCAAGGTCCTGAGGGTAATAAGAAACGCTGGGATAAAAAACAACAAACTCCTAAAAAAGAAAGTGGAGAATCTCCGCGCACAGAGACCCCTCAGAATAGATATAATCTCAGAAATAGAGATAATATAAAAACGCCCGACAGATATCAATATACTGATACACGCCAATCTCACTCCTTTCAGGACTCATCGGAAAAACGCAGAGAGAGAGGTGGGTGGTCAGAGCAAAGAACAGAGTACGTGAAACCGAGACAGGATTCACACAACGCTCAACAGAGGTTTCTGTTAAAAAGGAAGAGAAACCTGAACCCCCAATTTAGAAGAAAAAGGTGGCAGCAGTTGCGGTCCTCTTGAACAGGAAGTGGGCACTAGCGATACTAGACAGTGCGGCAGAGGTCACAATAGTTTGCCGGAATCTTCTAGAGCATCTGGAGGTGAAAGCAGCTGATGACTTCCTACAAGTAGAAACTGCAGACATGCGGGTCTCCATGCCTGACAGGGTGTACAAAATAATGTTACAGTTAGAAGGAGATATTGAACGCACAATAGACGCAATCTTTTGGGATCGCGTGATAAACATATATGACATTTTGTTGGCCGAACAAGATTGGCCGCCTGAATTTGTTCGGACCTGCCCATATTGGGAAGATGTTATTAAAGCTTCTTTCTTGCCTCTTGTTCTTGAAGAGCTCGCAGAAACCTACACTATCGATTGGACATTGGCGCAGGCACCCGCGTTATATCGCAACCACGTAGGATGGGACAAAGATTACCCCTACCATGTAATTCCTTTTAAAAATCAACCCCAATATCCAATAAAACATGATGATAAAGCACCAGTGAGAGAAATTCTCACACAACTGGAGTACCAGGGCGTAATTGAACCCTGCGTCTCCCCAATGAACAATCCTCTATTCCCAGTAACTAAACCGGACCATTCGTACAGAATAGTCTTAGACTACAGACTCTTAAACAGTCATACATGTACATATGCTATACAAAACTCACATAGCACAGCACTTATGAGCAACGTAAGGCGCAAAAAATACAAAACAACACCGGATATCTCCAATAGGTTCTTCTGCTAAAATATAGCACCTCTGAGTAGAGACTTAACAAGTTTCAGTGCATTAGGCTCCCAGAAAAAATTCTGTTGTTTACTCCAGGGGTACAAGAACAGTCCAGGACTGTTTGCGGCTCGTGTGACTTCAATCTTGCACAACATTGACCCTGAAGCATTGTCCTATGTAGATGATATCTATCTCATGGATGATGAATTGCTGCAACATTTAAGACAGGTAGCCTGCATTGTTGTGGGATTTGCTGAATTTGGCTACAAATTCAATTTAAAAAAAACAAAAATAGCCTTCCTTAGCATCCCGTTTCTGGGATATGAGCTACTGAGTGAAGGAAAGAGCCTAGCGCCACAATTCTTGGAAAAATGTGCACAATTACAACCTCCAAATACCATAAAAAAACTCCAGTCTTTATTGGGTTTCCTAAATTTCGGTACAACTTACATCCCTGATTAAGCAACACGTATAAAACATTTATATGACTTAATACGTCCTGACTTTTCGAGTAACACACATGCATTCTCAGAGAGCTGCAGACAGACATGCTCGCAGCACAACATTTACACACAAGGGACAACAAAACACAGTTGGTCATCAGAGTAATTGCTGGTGCCTTTGGTTTCACCTATGTAAAGTTCAATGAGGGGAAGACTGTCCCGATTGCATACAAATCACTTTTGTACTCAGCAGCAGAATAACGCTTTGCTCCCACTGAGAAAATTCTCACTGCTGTACAGATGGCTGTCATTATAGAATGACCTCTGGCCCAAGGCAAATACATTATTGTCGTTTCTCCGATCCCAGCCCTTGAGGCTGTCACCAAAGCCAGCTTTCCAAACACTAAAGCATTACATCCACGTTGGATACAATGGGCCACGTCTTTGACAGCCACTGACATAGATTTCATCTTTGAACCAAAATTACAAACTCAAGAATTGTTGCAATACGAACTAGAGTACCCAGTTCCTGCAAACACACTACCTATTGATCAGTATCAAAGAGTCATGTACACTGATGGCTCAGCACAACCTGCAATTGGCACAAAGTATCAATACTCCGCTGCTTGCGCAGTCGTCAGCAGCTATATGGAGGGCAATAAATGTTGTCCCCAACATACATTTACGCAAACCCTAGGGGATTGCACAGCACAACTAGCAGAGCTAAAGGCTCTGGTGATGGCACTGGAACATACGGATCCTGCACAGCTAACACTGATAGTTTGTGATTCGTACTACTGTGTCCAGTTCTTCAATGAATACTTGCATTACTGGCGCCAGAATGGGTTCGGAGATTCTAAAGGCAGCACCATTAAACACAAACTTCTGTGGGGGAAAGTAACGGATCTGAAGGAAACGCTACCAAATGTCCATGTTCTACACACACTTGGACACCAGCTCGTTGGAATACACGTCACTGGGAATACACTGGCTGATGAAGTCAGCAGTAGCTACGGCCACTGTTGCTGCAGTAACCCGCTTAGGTGCGAACCCAGACGAAGACATATGGGCTACTGTGAAAGCTACTGCTGAAGGTACGCCATATCCAGAAGCATTTCCTGCTAAATATTCCTACCGAATGGGAGGCTGCCTAAACGCTGAGGTTAAGATACCAGGCGTGGGGGTTTGAGAAATTCCCAACAAAGACATAGGACCAGAGTTGATTAAAGCAGCACATGAGGGGGCAGCATCTACCTATGTTGGTGTGGCAGCTACAGTATCATTGTAACAAGCCTGTATTTGGTGGCCAAGCCTATACAAAGAGGCCAAGCAGTATGTCCTTTGTTGTAACATCTCCCAACAAATTAAAGTTTCCACTGCTGGGCGCCCACCACAGACACCCCTCCTTATTTCAAACAAACCATTACCATGTGTATACTGGAACCATTGTGGTTCCCTAACACCGGACAGTGCATACAAATACTTCTTAGTCGCTGTTGACTCCTGCTCCATATTTCTATGGGTGTGGACACAACACTCGGCTGACGCTCTGAGTTTTATTAAAGATTTGCACATCTTTATCAATACATATGCAGTTGTGGCTTTCCACATGGATCAGGGCCCTACTTTCACCTCAAGGGCATTCAGGGACGCCATGGTTTTGTTGGGGGTCCAACTCCAGTACTCGTCTCCATTTCATCCCAAGGGAAATAGTGTTGTGGAGCGATTAAACAGTGATTTAAAGCAGTCCTTAACAGCCAGAGTCTCAGGTACGGGTCGTAGTTGACTTAATCACCTGTATGGAGTCCAGAGAGCACTTAGCAATCTGCCTAGAAGGTCCGGGGGGGGGTCGTACTTCATATGAGTGCCCATTCGGAACTCAAATGTATGTTCCAGACCTTGATGGTCCTGGTGTGGAGGCGGCAGAAACCCCCTTTGACATAAATGAACATGTCACTGTCTTACAGGAATTGCAACAGTTCTGTGACGACAACGCTTCTTCTAGTGCTACCTCCACAGGAATTAAGGATGAACCTGTAATGCCTACGCGCTGGATTCCTAAAGATGAGGATCTAGTACATTAAAAGGTTGCTGTGAAGTGGGGAGTTTAATCCTTCCTATCACGCACCAGACCCAGTCTTGGGAATACACAGTACCAGAATTGCCATTCTACCACTGTTGGCTGGTGCCAAAAAAAGTCGCTTTGTATCTATTGACAATGTCAAGGTACACCATATGGCCGATGCTGCACAGCCGACCAAAAGGAACAGCCAGTAGTTGCCAAATCCCTCTTACTACTGGTCAAGAAGTTCCTCTACAAGTTGTAAGCAGCAACACTGGCACCTCTCCAAGCTTGGGGAGGGTGGGACATTATCTTGCATTGGTTCCACTGACATCAAACAATACAGAAATAACTGATCAATTTGACACAACTTCAACACAGACGGATGGTGTCATTTATTCTGAACCACCATGGGAAACACCCACTCCACCTACAAACACGGCTCCAGCTTTTGCACGAACTGCTTCTGGATACTTTGCCGACATGAACTACAACGTTTCGGACTCATTCGCCTCTTCAACACCTGAACTGTCAAAAACACATAAGCTGACAAACTGGCTTAAAGCAACTTACTTTATTCTTCCATGGAACTATCTGTGGCTTTCCTTGACTGTACTGGCTTTCCTGCTTTGGATTGGGTTTGTTATAACATTCTTTTTAATAATACATGGTCATTTTCTTCTTGAAAAATCGACCGTTGAACTGGTGGATGAGGTCCTAAAACAAAAAAAATCTTCTCATAAGGTCTGCAGAGACCTGTCTTTTGTGAACATTTCCACTATACCAATTCCTGATGGGATTGTTTGGGATAAAGTAACATTTGATATACGGCCCCACAGAGGTCATTCAAATACCATATGTGTTTAACCTTTCAATGAACAATATAATAATACCCGGAGTTGTTTCTGATGATTGGGATGTGAAAACAGTTGATTCTATGATGACTGAATTGCAGTATTATACTGTATTTGAAAACGAAGATGTTTACCAATCTAAAGAGAATTATGGTGATATGTTTTGCTATAATTATTATGGGCACCATTTCATCCAAAGAGCAAGTACCCAAAAGACTGTTTTTAACTACACACAATGAGAACATTATCCGAATCCACCACAAGAGAGTTCTAAAACATATTCAGAAAAGTTTACATATTTTTCTGGGAACGACGTTAAAAATGCTGAGTCATATTATTTTAAATTGCCACCAATACAAAATGTACGTATACCATTGACAAATACGAAATTTATTTATTCGGATTCCTTCGTTTCCCGGTTGACTATAGAAAGCTATGAATATTAGCTGAAGTTGATTGAATTAAAGGGTGTGGGGAACTAAACATTGGCAAATACAGGGGAAGGAAGCTTTATTTAGAGCATGCCTGATGCCTGTTCAAAGGATATTTTTAAATGAAACTGTACAACAAACAAGTTGTTTAGGCTTAGCAAAGATTAAGGAATTGAACACCCCCAGTATTCCTGCACCTGAAAAATTTCTTAAATGGCGAAAGTATATCAATGCAACTGAAGATCAGCTCAATGAATGGGTCCAGAATGGCACATTTAATGCTTCACTGTCATGACCTGGCGGGTGGTAATTGTGGACAATAGCTACCAATGGTGTCATAAACGTTTTATAAACTCCACGCGGGTTTTAGAACTAGTAGGCCGGACCCTCACTATATAACATCCGAACATGCGGGTATAGTAACAACATACAGTGTAGGGAAACTATGCCAGCAATGGTTAAAGAGTCCCTCACTAGATGCGGTTAGAGAATACCTCAGTCTCCTGTCTAATAACACCGACTTGCAGGACTTCCTGTTAGGCCCCAGAAAGCAACGCAGAAAGCGCTTCTTATATGAAGTATGTAATGAAATTTGGAGCTTTCCCAACAAGAAGCTGCTGCCTAGTTAAGGCAAATAGACCAGAAAAATTTACAGAAGGCATTAGCTGTTGTAGATAATGGGATTACTACCCTGTCCGACCGGATATACACCCTAAATAACATTGTCTCTTCTGCTATAGACATAATACAAACTGATATGTCTTCTTTGCATCATGGACAGAGTCAATTAAGGTCCATTATGCAGTTGGGTTGGACACTTCAAACACTGGAGGCAGGTCACGTTCCCTGGCAACATGTTAGCGCAAGGGACATATTTTCTACATTTAATTTCCCTTTGATTAGACCTGCGTTCCAGGTGCTTTCAAACAACAGGTATGTTCTCCTCAATGTTGATGACTGTTGTGGGATGTGAGCCTGAATAGTTTGTTGTTTCGGTCTCTAAGATTGTTACATGGTGCGGAAACGTACTTTTTCCTCCCACTAGATTAAAAGAGGTAGCTGACATCTGGCCCCACATTGCTACTTCAAATGTGAATTTTGACAAGTTGAGCAGACTCAAAGCTTTACTGTTCCAAAAACATGTGGCCCTCACATCTGCACAAGAGACCTATGCACTTCAGGTGGCAAGTTCAGCAGCAGAGATACAGTCCCTTCTAAGTACCAACTTTCCAAGACACTTTGGTGAACTTGTGGGATGAATATTTAATGCGTCCAGTACTACTGGAATCGCATATTTCTTTAAGGCTGTTGGTTCTGGTTTCATTCACACCTTCTCCTCCATATTCGGTTTAATACCATCAGCCATTCACTCAATATTCTCCATTATTGTCGGGGGATTTTGGCTATAATAGTTGGCATCTTGCTGTTGCTACTTTTCATGCACAATGGCTGTCCCGCCGCAACAAGGAGGAAAGAAAGCGCTCCCACCAGCGCAGCTGTGTCGTGAACGCATGATGCAGTACTTTGGAGTAACACTCCTGGAGCAATTGGAGTGTTACTGGTCTCTGTCATTCAGACTGGTTTTACATTGTGTGCAGCCCGTGTTATGGTGCCTCTGGTGCTCGTTTGAACATGCCCTGAAAGTTTGCTTTTCTACACAGCGCTTGCTTTCATTGGATGCTGATCTGTTGATGTTCTCGCTGAGGGTTCATTACTGAACGTGCGCGTTGAGGGTACATTTGCTACGGGAAGCTGCTTATGAGTTGCCCTTCCTGGAGGATGCGGCTCTGAACTTATTACTGGGCACACCACGGAATGCTGCTGCCTTGGCTGAGGCTCAGGCTATGGAACACGACTGCTCCTTGGTCCTTCTCGGCGATGTCTTTCCAACTTTAACACCTGCCGAATTGGAAGATTTCCTGTCCTCCATTGTTCCGTATTCAATTGCCAACTTTCAAAATAACTTTGACTCTTGATTCAGCCTCTTTTACGCCACATTTTCACATTTTAAATTGTCCTTTTATATTTGCTCATGTGTCCTTTTAAGCACTGTCTTTATTGACACTTTTTTATATACTGTATATGTCTTGGTTTGAGTTTTAGTAACTTTTATATATATTTAGGCTTTGAACCACCTTCAACCGACAAGGGGAGGGTTTTGTGTAGCCATTTTAGTTACAGCTCCATGCACATTATTTTAGCATACTAGGCCTGCTGCTATGCACTTCAACCTAGATATATTTTATTCAGCTTCATTTATTATTTTAACAATAGCCATTTTTGCGGTCTTGTTTTATTTATTTATTTCTAGCTGTTTTTGCTTAAACCAGCACTGTGTTCTTAAATAAGACATTATTATTCGCTTTGTGCTTCTTTCAAGGCTGCAGTAAGATAGGTTGCTGGTGAACATGGTAAAAGTTTTGTCTCTGACATCCAGAACATCAGATGTTTTATTATAAAAACAATTCCTTGTCCCTTAAAACGTTAGAGGGAGATTACAGCCAGAGAACCCCGACTGTAAGCTGATTGCTGAACGCTTCGCTTCAGCTGCTTATGCAGACTTCAGGCCTTTGCTCAGGTATGGGGGATGATGTCTCCCCAGGGCAACCTGAAGGGCAGAATTAGAGCTTAACATGCTGTGCTCTATCATAGCCTACGTAGGAATACTCTGGTGACAATATGGTAGCGTTATTTCTATGCTTCACTCTCCTTGTCACAATTCTAATCCTGTCATGCTGTATGGTCCTTGTTATTGCAGTACACGCTTTGCTATCTAAGATGCAGTCACTTCATTAAAACCTTATTGAACCATATACTGCCTCTGTTTGTCATTCTGTATGTGAGAGTGATATAACTGAGAGAAAATCGATGAGACCTGAGTTACCACGATTTCCCTGAGAAATCAATTATGTCATGCACTCGGCTGCCCAATCATCCCTGTTCTGGGGTAGAGATGAAGCACTGCTAGTTAGCCGGCGCAAAACCCGGATTGCGGGGACAGGTGTCACCTGTAGTGGGTCAGACTCAGTCTCCCACACCGTAGGCGATACTGCCGCACAAAATCCAGTAGTCTCATTAGAATAATGAGAGCCTACACGACAAATCAACCTATTTCCTTCATGCAATTACCATGATGGTAATTATATTGCTCATTGCCTGGCAGTGCTTCTAAAAAAAAGTATGTTCAGCTTTGGACTTAGTTTGTTTTCCCCCATTGAAGCAATCCTAATATTGCACCACAGATTTTAAAAAATGAGATAATTTTACATGTTTGGAAATTCACCTGGTAATTTAGTCCAGCCCTAGTGAAAAAAGCATATTGCTGGTCTGGATAGGGCGAGTGAAGATTCGAGAAGCATTGCTGTGCTAGGAGCTCTACCTTCTCCCCTGACTGTACATTTTGACATAGACAGCTCATTTCCCAATTGATTTCCAGTTGTATAGCACACGATCTGCAAAGTGCAAAAATGTAGAATCTTGCTTTTTATCAGTTCCCTGTGTTGGCTTTTCAAGGTAGGTTGTAAATAAAACACGTGTGGGAATTAACCATTTTTGATAACTAGCATTTCACTGTATAGAAATTGTAATGTTCTACTGTCAGGGGCGTGGCTTCAATTGGTGCAGCAGGTGCAGTCGCACCAGCACCCAGAGGCTTGAGGGGTCCTGAGTATTAATTAATTTTAAGGAGCAGCTACAGGATCCATGTCCTTTGTTGCACTAGAACCCATGGTACACTGGCCACGCCACTGTCTGCACCTGCCCTTGAGACCCCGGTATCTGCCATCCGCAAAACCACCCACTTGCCCCCTCACTCATCTCCCCGCACCTCACCGTTCGTCTGCTGCACAGATACGTCACTGCTACTGCATTCTGTTCCTCTCACAGGGCCCGGACTCAAACGGCTACCTGACCGGAAGGAACAACATCAAGGACGTCGATCTCAATCGTAACTTCCCTGATCTGAACACCCTTATTTACTATTATGAAAAACAAGGCGGGCCTAATCACCACATGCCGCTGCCGGACAACTGGAGGGAGCAGGTAAACAATCCCCCGTCCCCCTACTGTCTGCCAAGGGGGCGTGGGGCATCATATACAGTGGAAAGATTATACTTGAAATGTCTGACTTTCTGTTCTTTTTACTTTGTGTGAATATTTCTGTCACTTTATATCCATTTCTCACTTTCTCCTTATCTTTTGAACAGCACATGCTTTTTGTTATGGAGGCCTTTTCTGGGAGATGACCACATTGGGCATTTACACTGCAGATTGAGGGGGTAGCTTCCTAACTATTCACACATAATCTGTCCATTTAATTATTGACCACACACTTGAAAATGGCTTTATCCAAGTCATACTGCATGACGACCTATGGGTGTGCAGACATGATGATGTATGTCTAAATATGTATGCAAGAAAGCAAAACAGTTGCATGTCACTATATTGCATCCGGACATGGAACGGCATGAATATTGGTTCTTCTAAAGCGTGAACTGTATTGTCAGTTTAAGTATATGGTTACCATTCGTACCTAAGCTAACCTTGCGATGTAAGGTTGATATAGTGGAAGAAATATTTTTGCATCTAGATATTTCCACTGTGATTCAGTGGTAGACTCCATAGGGACTACTCTATGTTAAATTGGCGGTCTATAGAACTAGGTACACACATGCATTGGTTAACCGTACATGTATCTGGGTATTCTGCATGCTATAACGTCTATGCACTTTGTTCATGTAATACAACATATTGCAGTGTGCGCACATCCATACAGGGCACACGTCATGCTGTAATGTGAGTGTGTAGGTCGTGTTGCGTGCTGAAATACCTTTGCATCTATTTGCAACATTGCATACCATTTAATGCGTGATATGTGAAGTCTGCCCCTTGAAAACAAACAAACAACTGACATACATTACCAAAAAAGAACTAAAAACACAACAACATAAATAAAGTAAATTACCGTCCTGATGTGTTTTGTTACTTCCCAGTTTTATCATATGGTCGCTATTTAATTCACACATTTAGTAGTTTTATTAAAATGTATTAATCTGAGGTATTAACGTTCTACTCTGTCACGATCCCCAAGCAAGAAAGAATCAGCAATAGATCAGAGCATTATTTGGCATCGTGCAGGGCAAGAAACAAGCATTGCATTTCGTGCTCACCTTTGTTTTCTTGGGAGTCACCTTCTTTGAGTAATCCTACTCAGCAAAGTGTCTCCTTCGCAGGTGGAAGCGGAAACTAAAGCGATCATTGAGTGGATTACAAATTACAACTTTGTACTGTCAGCAAACCTGCACGGAGGAGCCGTGGTGGCAAATTACCCGTATGACAAATCTAGAGAGCTGCGGATAAGAGGCAACCGCAAAACTGCGCTCTCCCCAACCCCTGATGACAACCTCTTCAAAAAGGTGAGCAAACTGAGAGGTGAATATTAAAGTACTTTCACCGTTCTGGCCCAGGTGATCTCTGTGGTGGTCAAAGCGTAACCTACCCAAATGGCTGCTTGGAAAGAAAACTGACCCTGGCGATGATGCTTAGGGCCTGACCTGTGAAGCAAGATGCTGCAAAGAGTGGTTGCAAATTGTGCACTGAATATTTTCAACCAGTTAGCCCTGTCAGCATTATGGTGGTCACAGCCCAAAGCTTTTGCCCTTACCAGTCCTATTTTTGTTGATCTCATTTTTGTTGGCCTCGGGACTCTGCACCTTATCACTGTTAACCAGTACTAAAGTGCTTGTGCTCTCCTTTCGATGTGGTAGAAGAGGCTTACACTCTATTGACATATTTAAGTTATGTGTGAGTGCCTAGTAAAGTGTTACTGCAGGTTATTTGCCTAATAAAAAGACAATGCAAACCTTTCCTAACTGCATGCACCCAGTTTTGATTTTTTTGCAAGCCATTTCCTCAATTATAGATGGAAGGAACATGTCAAGAAAACTGTGTAACTATTTTGTCTTTCCTTCAACAAGAGTGACAGCCTGTGAAAGGTTCTGGGGACCGATGGGTTTCTGCTTGAGTTCTATGTCTATTACCAGGCCTCGTTAGCACCCAAATTGCTGAAAGCATATGAGGAGGCTTTGGCCCAAGGTTGTCTTCCGCCCTCCATGAGGGAGGCAGTGACAGATGTGCTTCCTAAGCACGGCGTGACTCCCTAAACGTGATGTGCTATCATCCTCTATTACTACTCAACCTTGATTAGAAGGTTCTTGGTAGGATCTTGGCCAGCAGACTGATGGAGGTGGTGGGGACACTGGTACATCCAGACCAAAATGGTTTCATTCTGGGGATGGGTACGTTTCTCAATCTACAACTCTTTCATATCATGGACTGGGCATTACCCATGGACACAGAGGGGTGGGGGGTGTCCGTGGAGAAGGCCTTTGACACCCTTGGGTGGACTTACCTAATGGCAGGCCTGCAGAAGATGGGTATGGGCCCACTCTTTCTCAGATAGTTAGCACTTTTATATAATGATCCTGTTGCCTGGTGGGTATGTGGTGTATGATTTTGGAAACATTTTCCATAGCAAGGGTGACAAGACCCGGGGGCCTATTATCCCCCTTGTTGTTTGCTCAGCCAATGGTGCCCTTGGTATGTCTTTTGAGGGACTGGGCGCTGCAGTGGGGCTTAATAGTACATGGGCAGCACACGTGGTTTCCCTGTACACCGAAGAAGTACTTGTGTACTTGAAGGGCGACCCTATTGTGCTGCCAAGAGTCATGTCAATGCTGGAGGACTTTGGGAGAGTGTCAGTACTCCAAATTAATTGGGACAAGGCTTGTTTGTTCCATCTAACATCGCTGTCAATCGTACAGAGAGAGGTGTTGCCTAATACGGGGCTGCCCTGGCAGTTTGACATCTTGAAGTACCTAGTGGCCCAGGTGTAACATGAGGAGGATGCCTTGCTCAAAGCAACCTGGGCAAAGCATTGGCATCTATGCATCGTTCGTTCCCCTGCTGGAGCTAGACTGCTGTATTCCTTCACAGCCATCCCGAAGGTCCTGAACCTGCAAAGTTGGCTGACAGCTAACAGGGGGCAACAGTAGGTGACTCGTGGCTCTCAATAAGCTGTATGCGCCACTGGATAATGGCGGTTTGGGTGACCTATTCTACAAGCTGTAGTATGCAGCTGCACAGCAGCATTGGCCCATAGAATGGTTGGCCCAGGCACCAAGGCTGGAATATCTGAGTGTGCTCCACAACCTGAGAGGAAAGCCCCTCCTCCATAGACTTTTGGACACCACTACTCCCGGCAGGAGAGACAGTATACTATTGTAAGGTGCTTTGCGGATATGGAGGTGCTATATTAGTGGCAACACAAGGTCTACACCCTTTGCCCCTGCCTCCCATTGTGAGCAATGTGGAATGTCCAGGTCTACAGGAGATATACAGATCCCAACACTGGGAGGAGGTCAGGATTCAAACATGGGCGGATGTGATGACTGATGAAGGGATGCGTGCCTTTGGGGAGCTGATGGGGTGATATGGCTTTGGGGAGGTCTACTCTGACCTCAGGAAAGTGATGAGGAGGACTTGGGGGGATCTGACAGGGAGTGCCTTTCACTGGGGGCCCCATTAAACGTGGTATTGACTGTGGGGAGATTGCTCCAGGGCATAGCTCCTCTCTTTGCTGCTCTGTGGAGTCATTTCGCACGGGAGACTATGACATGGAAAGATTGGTGGAAGACTCCCTGCATTGATATCCTGGGCAAGGAGTGGGCTAGCTGTCTGCAGGTGGTTAGGCAAGTGTCTAGGAATGCACAGTTTCACCTAATACTATTTCTTGCATCATGCATATCTGACACCGCAGAGGATTGGGCATATGTACCCTGGAGCAGCTAGTAGATGCCGTAGGTGTGGTGAGGAGAAGGCAAACTTTATGCATGTGGTTTGGTCCCTTCTGGCAGCAGGTCGCACAGACAGTGAGGGAAGTAATGGGCAGTTTGTTTCCCCTAGAACTGTTGCAGTATATTCTTCATGTGAGGAGTTTTATCAGAAAAACAAGAGGCCTGTTGCTGTTTCAGATCCTAGCATTGATCTTAGCAAAGTGCTGCATAACAATGGCATGGACATCGCCTGTGGCACCATTGATACATAGATGGCGTGCTAAACTGAGTAAATGGAGCACAGCTGAACTGCAGTCCACATGATACTGCACTAGAGAACAGGGCAGGATCCGCTACTTACATGGGATACCTACATGATGACCATACCCCGTGAAGCGGCTGGGACCTGGTGCTGAAAGGTTGACACGATGTGAACACCGCTCACCGTGCCAAAAAGTTTAATACCTGGGGAGGCACCCTTGGGAAGAATGAAGGTGGACAGCACGTGAAACATCTGGGGTGATGGCGGCAGAGTCCCATTGGGCTGGGTATGGGACTTTAGGAGGTTCCAGAGGCTGCAGGGGGAGGAAAGTGACCGGAGTGGAGTATGCCACATACACATGTGGTTAGATTGTTTCGATGTGTTATTAGATGTATCATGTATATTAAGCTACAAAACTACTTAGTGGCTTACATATGCCATTGTGCAGTGCTGATGTTGTATACGATC
Organism: Pleurodeles waltl; assembly: GCF_031143425.1. Classification (NCBI taxonomy): domain Eukaryota; kingdom Metazoa; phylum Chordata; class Amphibia; order Caudata; family Salamandridae; genus Pleurodeles; species Pleurodeles waltl. The sequence goes on along the minus strand of NC_090445.1, from coordinate 885,709,792 downwards.
TGTTGATATGCTTTGTACTTGGAAAATAGATAAACACGTTTTAAAAGAAAAAGAGGGACAACATTTAGTGTAGAAAAATTAGGATGCCATTTGTAGACAAGCATAATATTGTAAAGGGGGGGTGTAAAGCTAAGGACAGTCAATGAACACAATTTGTTTTCAATAAATGTCATGATGCAAGTGTGATGTCTTCTCTTGGGTTGTTTTGTTTAGTGCCTCAAAAATAGCTTTAAACAATATGACGTGCATAGCCATTCCGCTGTGCTTTCCTGCTTGCATGCAGTCGGTACATTTCTTTAGTTGTTGGAGAGTGCTGCGGACACAGAGGGCTTCCCATATAGTGCTGCCACAGCTATACAGTGATTGAACATTCCTTTATAAAATCAGGACTAAATGGTGAAAAATGGGTTTTGGGGGAAGTTGAAGAGAACTGTTCTGTTCTATAATCATCTCAACCTCTCTTCTCAGCTGGCCAAAACCTATTCTTATGCCCACGGCTGGATGAGCAGCGGCTGGAACTGTGACGACTTCTTCGCAGAGGGAATCACAAATGGAGCCTCTTGGTACTCTTTGTCGAAAGGTAACGCCCAGATAACATCTCAACTCACCTTATGTCAAGAAACGGCCAGCTAAGGATATGTCCTATGAGTACTTGATTTGTAAAAACGGAGCCGCCACCAGTGCTGCTGCACCATGGGTAGCCAAGTACCCATGCTGCACAGACTGGACTCCACTCCTTGGCTCTTAAATTCCACCACTCTCCGCTTTTAATCTCACTCTTGCTGGTTCTTTTTCATGAAGTCGCCCTTTATCACTGTTTTCCTCTTTTTGTCATCCTCTTTCTTTCTCCTTTTTGCTATTCTTTCTCTTGCATTCGTTCAAAGTTTGATAATGAAATATACTTTAGGATCTCAAGAAATGAGTGGGAGTGAGCACCATTTGCAACTATTTTCAAAAATGACTAATATTATCATAGTAGGAAAAACTTGGGTATATATTTGTTCTCAGATATTCCTAATCAGTTTCTTAAAGGCAAAATAAAACTCAGAAATGTTATCTAATTAGGATCATTCACAATTATTTAGAGCCCCTCTACAAGTCTTTCAGATCACCTAGCCTTGGTATAACCAGTTGTCACCTCAACCAGTTCAAGGGGGGAAATCAAAGAGTGGGAGGAGACAGTATTCAGATTTTGCTGACCGTATGAATGGGATGAAAAGTTTAATGTTACAGATGACTTTGAAATGAAAGATTGTGTGAAGATACTGTCTGGGTTAAAGTGGTCAAGTCTTTTAGTCTACTCACAGCTAAATTATTCTGGTGTTTGCTAAACACTTAATAAATTGTGGAGGCAAACAGGCATTTCATTTTCATTTAATTGTAACCACTACTCAATAATTGCTCACGCATTTAAAGAGTATTCTTTTCACGTGAAGAATAGTAACAAATGAGGGTGTCCTTGCTTCCTGCAGTTTTTAATATATTTAAGCCCCCCCTCCCCGAACGAACAGAGATTGGCAGATAAAGTAGTGAACAGAAGCTATTCTAATTGGCATCTGGGCCCTTGTCTGCCAAGGTTCTCATGAGATGGACCATGGGTTTATATTACTGCTTCCGACAGTGATTGTTGTTCCCTGCAGATGTGATGCACCCAACCTGAAACAAGAAGTGGTCGCTTCACTCCTGAAAAATCAATTTATTGATCTCTCTGGTCCAATCGTTTTCAGTCTCATCTCTTGCAATGCCCATGTTGGCAAAACATCATGAAATAGGTCTTAATTATGCAAAAAGAGAGTTTGTGAAATCACCAGAACTATAAAATATATTCCTTGATTGATTTTCCTTGGTTAGGGGCAGAAAGGTAGTTCTGATGTCTGCACTCCAGGTCTTTGGTAGGGAAAACATGGTGATGGCGTTGTTTATCTTGCCCACGGAAAAACCTTACTTGATCCTTCTCCTTTCATCTGTTGTCCTTTTCTCTTTTTCCTTACCTTTCAAAGTTATGGGAGGGATAAGACCTTTAAACAAATCTGTTTTCATCTCAAATCCAATTCTCTACTGTTTCCATTCCAGTCTGACATTTGGATCACATACGTTAATGAAACTGCCTTCAGCAGGGATCTCAGGCTCTGTTCTGTTATGTTTGGTACCTTGGACTGATTAGTCTTTAAATTCCTTGTACATTCAGGATGGTACTCCCCACTTTCTGCCTCTATTATTTCTATTTTCACTCTTTCCATTTCTTTGTGGAGGGCTCTCAACTATATGCCTCTCCTTGATTCGAATCTTCATAACAAGTTTTCCAGCTGTGCATGCCCCTCATAGATGACATCCCACTCTCTTCTTCTCAGTTCCTTTAAAACGTATGTCTTGTTTTTGTCTGCATATTCAACCTAGGCATACTGCCCTTCCTTGATATGTCTCCCCCTTCCCTGCTTGTCCTTCTTCTATGATCTCGAACTTAGGCATTATTTTTAATCCACCTCAGTGTTTTTTATTTCACAGATCAGACAAAGCCAATAGTACATTATTCAGAGAATGTAACAATTTTGCACCTTTCAAACCCCTACGATCTTATCCTCACTACCATTTTACTGCTTTTATTGCTGTATCCATGTGTTATTGGTTTCCCTTCCTGTTTGCTTTCCCTGCTTCGTTCTATATTCAATTCCTCCATAGCTTTCCTTTTCTTCTCCCCTCTCCTGCCAACATTTTTCCATTTCTAGGGTTTTTTCTTGGTTGCCTTCCCTTTTCACACTTTTCTATTGTCTTTTCTTTGCATTGCGTTTAAATGTAGCCATTGTTTATTTCCATCCTTTTTTCTTCCTGTATTATTCTATACACCCCTTCTCATCAATGGCATTGTACTGTCACTTACAAGTTACTACCTCTTACCATCTATGTGTGCATTCCCTCTTTTGATATGTTTCTTTGCTTGCCTAAAGACACCTGAATGCTGTCCTTCCTAATGCCATCTCTACACCAATCCTGCTCTAACTGCATGCCTCCTAAGGGCATTCTCCTCGATCCAGCTCTCTATCTTGATTTATTGAGAAGTTTCAAACCTACCATTTATAAATTAGCGTACCACTGGGTACCCACATTTATACAGCACTTTGGTAACTGTCCTTAATAAAGTGAATAGGGACACATATGCCTAGGTTTTGCCTTGTTTCCAGTTGGGTCTTGGATCATCAGCTGAACGATTCTGTGAATAGACGATGGCAGATATACATATATAGATATACAGACATATAGCATTTCTTTAGCAACTAATATAGATGAAGCCCAGTATTCTTATTCACACCTGAAAGAAATTGGGTCATTGGTTGAAGGGAGAGGAAGCTCCACTCAGGCAACAACAACAATCCTTTTTAGGGTGAGAGCTGTCAACCTTAGGGTGGTCTGCCCCAAACATTTTGCCTCTCTTCTTCCATTTTATTGAACCTATTTATTTGGCCTTAGAACTCTGGGCACTTTACCACTTCTATTCAGTGCTAAAGTGCTTCTGCTCTCTCCTTAAGACACGGTAACAATGGCTCATACCCAATTGGCCTGTTTGATTTACTTGTAAATCCCTAGTAAAACGTTACTACATGTACACAGGGCCTGAAAAGTAAATGCTACTAGTGGCCATGCAACACTGATTGTGTCAACCACTTAAGTAGCCCTTTAAACATGTCTCAAGCCTGCCACTGCAGCCAGTGTGTGCAGTTTGAAACTGCCATTTCGACCTGGCAAAATAAATCTTTTGCCAGGCCCAAATCTTCATTTTTATATAACCCATAGGGTGGCTTGAACAGCCCAGCGGGCAAGGTGAAATGTATTAAAAAAATTGACATGTACTTTTAAGTTTTACATGTCCTGGGAGTGAAACACTCTTACATTTTTTTTCCACTACTGCAAGGCCTATGTCTCCCATGGGATAACTTTAGAGTTGCCTTATTACATTTTATAAGTGTAATGTCTAAATAGGAAGAGATAATCAGTTCCTATTTGGTATCTCAGGAATTGGGGTGAAAATCCCTACTCAGTGGTGAATTGTTTTTTTATCACAATTTTAAATATGCCACTTTTAGAAAGGTGGCATTTTTCTGCCCTCAGACTTTTTGTGCCTGTAGCCTGGCTTGGGTCCCATGACTGGGTGTAACTGACAATTGGACTTTGTGAATTCCTCCCAGACAGTCAAACAATAAAAGGATTAGGCATGCCCGAGTGGACATCTGGTGGCAGGATGGGAAGTGGAGCTGAGCACAGACCCACTTTCACCTGAATAGCCTGTGTTCTGCCTTCACAAAAAGGGCCTGATGACCCTGCTTTTTCACTTCAGCCACCTCGGAGCCAAGGCAGAGGGGGCAGGAAATTCCATGCACTTCAAAGCCACTGTCTAGAAGCTTCTCCCACGTTCTAGAACTGGGGAACCAACGCATAAAAGAAGGACCTTTGACACCAACTCTTAAGTATACTTCTTGACGTGTGGATACTCTGCCAGGAGGAGGACTGCTGTGCTGCTACAAACACTGACACTCTGCTGGGCTACTGCTCTAGAGAAACTGCTGTCCTGTTGTGCTGACCTACTGCCCACTTGCCTGGGGAAGAAGAACAGGAAGTGCAACTTATTTTTGAACACAGGACCGAGTGACTTTAAGGTCTAGTCTGCTGGCCGTCTGATCTGAGCCAAAGGCACATAAAAGGCTCCCCAACATTTCCTAGAACAAGCTGCAGCGAGTTCATGACCCCCAAGTGTGACTCTCAGATCCTGGATCATTTGGCATGGCTCCCGGGCTCTTTAAATCAAGCTTTGAGATCTTCACTACCATGAACTGGCCCGTTCGCACCTAAACCATGCTACTCACACTAAAAATCAGCACAAGTTGGTACAAGCCCATCTCTTCGCACATCAAGCATCATTCGCCCGCAGACGACTGCCGATGCAAAACAGAAGCCTACCTATCCATGACTCCGGGCCTGCTCCTCATACCGCACTAACCACCACCCACGATGCTCTCCTTGTTCCCTACGACTCTCTCTAGTGCAAACGGGACTCTTGGCAAAAAACTTGAGAAGGTAAACCTTCAGTGGGACTAATCTGGGTCTGCAGCTGACCAACACTCCATCACAATCAGTCCGAATGTTTGACTTAGACCCAGTCCAGCACGACCAGTTAGCTGCAGTAGGCATTTTCTGCTTTTAGGCTCTATTTTACACACTATTCTTCAAAAATGCACTCTGGTTTTACTGATGGATATTTGTTATTTTGGTCTTGTTTTATTTATTAAATGAAGCTCTATTTTCAAACCTGGTGTGGAATCTTTCTTTGTGGTGTTTTCACTGTTTTACTGTTTAAAGTGTTGCACCATTTCTTTGCACTTTGCCTATAAGTTAAGCCTGACTGCTCTGTGCCTAGCTATTAGGGGTTGGGCACAGATCAATTTGGGGTTTGCTTGTGTCTTACCCTGACTATGACTGTGGTTGCTGATTGACCAGGGCTCACACCTCATTCAACCAGTAACTCAATTTCTAGCACAGGGTGAACCACAAAAGACACTAAATTAACCTGTGCTTAAACTTTTGGTAGCTTGGCACAAAAGCAGTCAGGCTTAACTCACTGGCAAGGAGTTAACAATTTATGCAGTGCATAAACTGCAGTAAAGTTAAAACCAGCTAAGAAAAACCCCAAACTAATTTAGAAAAACAGAGTGCACTTTTATAAATAAAATGAGACCAGAATGACAAAAATCCAATCAGTTCAACAGAATATATGCAATTTAAAAATGTTAAGTAGATATAGCGCCTACAAGTACAAAGAGTTGTGTTTATCTGGTGGAAAGTCACAAGCTCGGACCATGATAGAGCCCAGGCTGGAGACAGGGACAAGTTTAGTTCCACTGAAAAAGTGACCTTCTCAAAGTCCAGCACAAAGAGTTCATTCTGTGGTGGAGGAGGTCTCGAGGAGCAGGTAGAGCCTTGTAGATGGTTGTTGCTGTAGGTAGGGTGAAGAGCAGGTGGGGCAGCACAGGCTGTCATCAGTGTAACCCAAAGAGCTGGGTGGTCTTTACAGATGGTCGAGCTGTAGCATGGAGTGCGGATCTCACATTGCCAGTTGTCACTGGCAGGCACTGTAGTGTCAAGAGTCGCATTAGCGGTAATCGCAGATGGCAGAGTCACAGCACGAACAAGGCTGTTCACTCTTACAAATAACCCAAAACTTCAGGATTTCACCTTTCTTCTTCAGGATCTCAACTGATACCAAGCAAGGGTTCGTGACCTGGAGAGGCATCTCTTGGGGATCAGGGACTCCGTTCAGAAGTGGCCATCAGTGCTCAGGTAGGTTCTGTTACAGGTCCAGGCAGGTCCAATGCAGAAGGTCAGTTGTAGGAAGCTGTCTGGGATTTGATATGTTCCTTAGCTCAGATCAGAGGTCTGCCAACTGACCATTGGAGTTACTCAGGTTAGCTTGGGATGAAGAAACCAAGTTCAGTCTTCCTTCTAAGAGGGCAAGGCAGTTCTCAAGCAGCAGGGCAGTCCTCTGGTAGCAGCAGGGCAGTCCTCTAGTGACAAAACATTCCTCCTTCCGTAATGTCCAAAGGTCCAGGGGTGTACTGATAGGTACACCCCATTTTCTACCCCACATCTGGTTCTTCCCTTACTCTTTAAAAGCTCCCTTACCCTTTAAAAGCTAGCTGCAAGATTTCTGGGGGAACAAAAGGTTAGTGTCAAGTTCCTTTGAGTGTGTTGGAGGCAAGTCCTTTGAAGTGAAAGCATGGCAGGGCACAGCTCCACCCCCACAACCATCTTGCTAGGATGGCCCAGACTATCTACACCTAAGCCTCCTTTGTGTTACTGTCTGGAAGCAATACATAAACCGCAACAGCAGAGTCATTCAGTGTCAGGTGACCCAGAATACTGGCAGAAGGCACAAAGGTCAATGACAAAGAAATGCCAATTTTCTGAATGTGACATTTTCAGAATTGTGACATAAAATCAGACTTTGCTATTAAGGAGAAATCAAAAAATACAATTTACTTGAGTATACACAGCATATCTGTATCTGCTTGCAATCCAAACTTAGACAGATTATGTCTACACTCTGTCTTCCAATGCCCGAGCCTATTTCAATACTGACAAGAGGTTATTTTCTTCAACGTTGGAATGTGTATTCTTGAATTTGGATCAACTAAGAAACTTCAACTTCTACCCTGTGAAACACCAACTACGCCTTGTGCCATTTGACCTCTAGCCTAAAAACAAAGACCTTGTCTTCTACCTAAATTTAAGCCATGCGATTGGTTCTGAAACCCATTTTATGCCATCTTTGTCTGCGGAAGCATAAATTACGTCTTCAGCCATTTGACCTCTAGCCTAAAAACCAAGACCTTGTCTTCTACCTAAATTTAAGCCATGCGATTGGTTCTGAAACCCATTTTATGCCATCTTTGTCTGCGGAAGCATAAATTACGTCTTCAGCCTCTTCTGTTTCAATTTCTGCTTATCACTACAGTATTTTGCATACCTTAGGATCTCATCTAGAGGTTTGTCTTCCAGCAAATTACAGTCTGTTGTATGTGCTTACTGATCTCGGTTGAAACCCAAGAACGAACTGTGAGACAAAAGTCCCCATATCTCCCTTTTTGGGACTTTGGTGTACCCTTTGTTGTCTAAACACCTGCAACAATCATTCATAATAAGCATGCACTGATTCTTTCGCTTTTTGTGTGGTTCTGTTAATCTTTAATCAGTCAATGTCTCTCAGAGAAACATTTCTTTTGGAAAAGATAATCACCTCATCATATTTTAGTTATTACCACAGTTGCACTACTATGTACATCTCTTAGGGGTTCAGAACGTGAACATTGCACAGCTATCTTGCATTCTGCGCACAGATTACTTGGCACCACAACATCAAATAAAGTATTCAAATCTGTCCACAAAACCTTTGAGATTTTTACAAATCTTTCAACTTGTGCATACTACTATGCAGGATTTTCTTGCACCCTAATCTAGGAATACACATTAATATGAACACACAACTTCCATGTTGCAACATTATTTTCTTTTGTCTTCTTTATCCACAAATAGAATATCAGCAGGCTCCTGAGAACAAGTTTACTCCCCATGCTTTCACCAGAGCATAATAGACTTGTGGACATTAGTCCCTTAAAAATAAGTGTTGTCCTGTGATTCAAACCTTTTTCCCATTAATCATTCTTCTTGTCATCTTCATCTTCTCCCAGTGGAACCTCACTATCCGTTGCCTAATTTAAAACAAGGGTTTATTCACTAGCTAACAGGAGGTTTCTGAAGTTGCAACGTCTGCAGCAGAGAGAAAAAAACATCTTGCACAAACAATGTATTAAATGTGCAAAACAGGCCTTTCAACGTTAATGGAGTTACCTCTGAAGCGAAAGGACCTGCGTATAATGCGATACATAGAAAAAATGGTCGTACCAGCAAATCCGAATACGTTAACTCAATTAACGTATCTTTACATAATGCAATTTCAAGAGAAATAGACAACTCTTATTACTCAAAAAGGGAGAAGTAAACGCAAACATCTCAAAAAGAATTACAAACTAAATGCAAAAACTTTGAATTGTATTAGAAATTAATAATATTTATACATCATACACATATACATGGTTGCCCCATTGAATATAACAAAGTTCTCAGAAAAAGTGCACATGTAGGAATTAAAGCAAAAGAAAACCGAATGAAACATGGCATAATCAACTTTTCTTTAGAACAGAGTCTGTTCATCTATCAAATTAAGCACTTCAAATCTATTCCACATTGAAGAGGGAGTTGCTTAAGTCATTGTTGTCCCATTGTGGATAGCCCACACAATCCAGGCTATAAAGGCAGGAGATTATCGACGTTTCGACCCAAGAAAAAGGACAGAAGGCCAGTTGGGACCTTAATAACGAGTCTTCGCCAGTACACGATAAGTAAATGAGGGAGCAACCTAAGAGACAAGCATGGGGAATATATACTTCATTAATTTGCTAAAGTAGTAAAATATGCGAACTCTTTCCCTCATGTAAAAAACTCACCTTGGAGCCATTCAACCTCAGTTCATGGGGTTACAGAAGAAATCAAGAGAACGAAGGCCAACCGGCTCCTCATCTCATGTAAGAACACTCCTACCTCTATAAAAAACAACAAGAAACTGCTGTAATTCATAACGTCCTAATGTGGACTTGCCAGTTCTGTCTCTTTGAAAACCTAAACAACAAAACTCACCTCACATACTGACTTTCCAGGAATTTATGAAAGTGGTCTTAAGTGTCGAAAGCCTGGTCCGCACTACAAAAAATAAAAAAAATAAACACACCAACAATACTGTATGTTTGTACCTCATGTCACCAAAACCTCATAATGGAAAGTTACACAGACAAGACTGATCTTTGGTAACACATTGAACAACTCCTGGTGGCCTTCAGACCTAGGTCCCAAACCCAGTCCCTGAAACCATGTCAGAAACCTCGGAATCATCATTAACAACAAGCTCACCATGAAATCACAGATCAGCATTGTCGCCTCTGCCTGCTTCCTCATTTTGCACATGCCACGTAAGATCTTCAAGTGGATACCACTACACGAGACACACTATGACACAGGACCACATCACGAGCTGACCGGACTACGGCAATGCTCTCCATGTAGGAATCGCCACAAACCTCCTACAGAGACTTCAGACCACACAGAATGCCGCAGCCAGACTCATCTTTGGCCTTCCCCAACGGACCCACATCACACCCCACCTCAGGCAACTCCACTGGCTCCCTGTACAGTAGTGATGCCAATTCGAACTGCTGACCCACACACACACGGCCAAGGACCTGCATACATTAACCACTGCCTGAACTTCCACCAACCATTGAGAAGAGTACGGTCTGCCTCCCTTCTGCTCGCCCATACTCCCTGCATCTGCTCAAGCAGAAGTGGCGGTCACTCCTTCTCTCAAATCACAGCAACAACCTCGAACAACCTCTGCACGCACCTCCGGACCGTCACCTCACTTTCGGAATTCCTAATGCCCCTTAAGACCTGGCTGTTTGAATAAGCCTCTGGGACCTGCAAGTGCCTGGATGCCCTATCTGGTGATTATTTGATTGATGTGTTGCCAATTTATGACTTCCAGATGGGGTGGTGGTCTTCAGTCAATACCACTTCACTTATCAAGCAAAGGTGGATCTAAGTGCACATTACAGCTCTGAGCTATGGAGTACAGGGAACAGCAGTACATTAAAAACCTCACAGAAGTACTTTGAAAAACAAATAACCAGCCTTCCTAAAGCAATACCTTTAATCCCCTTCATGAAAGTTAGGAATTAGTAGTGGAGATTGATTTGCTGCATTATGCTTTTTTTTTTTTTTTTTTTTTGTTAACTTGTGGTAAAATTATTTTCCAGCCAGCTGTTTTTTGGGACAGGCCCTAAGGGGAGATTGAATGTGCTCATCTTCTAAACATTCTACTTTATAAAGTTAGGTTTAAATATATTTTGGGCGGAGCCACAAAAGGTGTCTCATAGGGCTCAAGAAGATATATGGGAAGTTACAACAAAATATTAAGAAGCCAGCAAACCCAACATTTTTTTATTGGTTCTAATTTGGGACTAGGCTTTTCTAGGTATAAAAAGGTTGCGGGAAAATAATATTATCTGGATAAAGCAAAGCCACAGTATCATTGTTCCCTTTATCTACAATTTCCATTAAGGATTCTCCAGCTTGTGTTTTTCCAAAGCGGATGGTGCCCTCCTCATGGGATTATACTGACAATAGATGCACAGAGGATGAGTGCCACTTCCTTGTTCTGTGCCTATTTTATTCCAATCTAAGACTGAAATAGCTGGAGCAATTCCTGGGACAATTTGATGAAAATAACATAGAAGAGAGGCTAATATTAAAGAGACAATGGTGACATTCGTCCAGTATTGAACAACTAGTTAGTTATGGAGGATCTAGACTGGAAGTAAATGGGTAGTTAAACATTTAACAGCACCTGGATGGTCCAATTTGTTAACTATTTGTAATATGTAATTTCTTGTTTTGATGAAATTGCTAGCAGGCCTACTGGAATATTAGTTCAAACAAGGCCCTTAAAACACAAACTTCTCCCATCTGTAAAACAAAAGTTCCACCCATAAGAGAGCTTAAAATGACACTGAATGGTATGAAGGGTTATTATTTTAGGGTCCCCACTAACCTTAACAGAAGGAGCACGTTATGGTGAATGTTTTGAAGGTGGTTCCATTGCACTAGGGCCACCACAGACTGAGTTATGAGCACAAATGTTTTGTAAAAGTAATGCCCTGCAAAGAATTATGGGGTGAGTTTTTGTGCCGCACATATTTTAGTATGTGAACTGTAATGCTCAGAACAGCCCCTAGAGAACACCACAATGAAATTAACATTTGTAAGAAACATGGTCATGTAACCATATGGTTAGCCCCTAGAGGGCATAACCACATGAAAAGAAAATGACTGAAAGTAATGCATTGTAGCTATGTATTTAGTCCCTAGAGAATGTAATGCATGACACATTTTAAGGGTAGCAGGGCAACTGCAATGATGTTACAGCTACTCCCAGTTGTAAAACAAGAGTTCCAGCAATGAGAGTGCTTAAGAAGACACTGAATGGTTGGTGGGGTTATTATTTTGGGGTCCCCACTAACCAAGTGTGAGGACCCAGAGATGAGGTAGACATAAAGAGCACGGTGTTGTGAATGTTTTGGTGGTGGACCCATTGTCCTAGGACCACCACAGGCTGAGTTATGGCCAAAATGTTTTGTAAAAGAAATGCCCCGGGTGAGTTTCCTAAATGCAGTGAATATTGCAGTATCGGCTCTCCTGCTGTGCCGGGAGAGCCACTCTCAGGATTTCTCTGTTTTTAACATAAAGCATTTACCAATTTAAAGTTTTTTTTAAAGCTATGGAGCACGAAGGCGAGAGCCTTAAGCAAAATTGTACTGAGTCCAATTAGGTGACAGTGTGAGCAATGTGATAAGCACTCCAATACCACAGATCGAGTTCGCAATGTTCACGCTGCGAGTGACATGGCTGCCATGGAGCATGAAGGGGAGACACAAAGGGAAAAAGTAGTTTGCCCACACTAATGTATATTGGCAATCATGCAATTATCTGTGTAAGAGGGTCGGTCTTCAAGGAAGTAACAAACCAGCCTCAAGGCGGAACAAAGGTAAAGCATTTATCAATGACATTAAGGGATTTTTTAAAGCAAGCCCAGGAACAAATGAAAGTGATAGGTGTGAGGTGGGTTTAGTTAAACCCCACAAATACATTAGAAAAGGTCAGAAAAGCAGCGCTTGCACGCTGCTATGCTCGACCTAAAAAGGAACAACCTTTTGTGGTCTAAATAGAAATGTGCTCAATGTAAAACAGATAATATTAGTTTGCACTGTAAACTGCCTGCCCCTGGGCTATTTCTTATTGTGTGGGTTAGACAACAATGATGCTAGTTTCGGCATGGACTACTGAAAATAACACATAAATGAGTTGATGCAGCCAGTGATTTTGTGCCCAATATTCTATTGTTTTTGTGTATTTAAAACTAGTTAACATCCGTCTTCCCAATTTGTTAGAAGTCAATTAATAATACCTTTTTGCCTTACGAAAATGTACAGTACGTTTTCATTGCCTGGAATAGTTACAATGTATTAGTTTGCTGGTATCAGAGAATGTTTCACACATCAATTCCCAAACAACTATTCCGATGGATACTCCCAGGGTCAGCAAATTACCCACAGTTAGAGCTAGAAATGAAGATTTCCTCAGATGTCCAGAACAACGACACATCTGAGATAGCTCTTCATGTTGTGAGCATCCTCAGCGCCTTGAGACCCTCTCGGGTAAGTAGTGCGCTTTACAACTTTTTGATTGATTGATTGACTGATTAATGGTATTCCCTGTTTACCTTTAGACACAAGAGATATGAGACAGATTTACCTAGCAGAGAGGAACCTTCTAAACCATACTTGCTTATCTTCAGAGAACCAAGCTTATTCAACAGTGTTTTTGTGACCTCACCTTGCCTGACCTCAGGAACTTGAGATAAGACTCCCACTCCATCAGGGATCAGGCACAAATCTGAAACACTTCTCACACGTTCATTGCCACCAGTCTTACTTTGGTACCATACACTTAGCTCAGTCTGGATCCTATAATCAAGAGGTCTTACGCTTGTCCATCTCTTGTCCACCTGTTCCTAAAGTAAAGGACGTAAGTGCCACAGCTTTAGGCCATGCATATGAGTGTCTTATGTACTCAATATGAATCGCTCGACGAGGGCCTCGGGGAGTGTTTCAAACAAACTCTATTGTGGAATCTTCATCTAGTTGTGTTTCTCCTCAGGAAATACGTCATGGCACACGCCCCTCTGCTTCCCTCTGTGTTCCCAATCACTTTTCGACTCCCACTCGCTTACTCAAAAGCCTGTATAAAACATTCTGATCTGAGAGTCACCTGTGGGTCAAGTTAAGGTTATATGGTAAGAGCTGGTCCACGAACACACTTTGCTCGAAAACCCAAACGCACACAGTATGACTAATGCCTTCTGAACATAACTCTAGTGAAGCTGCATAAAAACAAATCCAGATGGAACCCCTGAGACCCTTGCCAGCAAATAGTTTCTCTCCACTTTCACAACAATGCCTTCCCATTCATGAGCTGTATGAACGTTTGCAGGTCGATACACAAAGATGTATTTTCTACTTCTACAAATTCTTTACATTTCAATCAGTTTTACTAATGTATCTTTGCTTTACAAATTGGTCCTCACAGGAATGCAGGATTTTAACTACCTTTACTCCAACTGCTTTGAAATTACTCTGGAGCTGAGCTGCAACAAGTTTCCACGGAAGGAAGAGCTGGAGAGGGAGTGGCTTGGAAACCGCGAAGCTCTTATCGCCTACATCGAAGAGGTAAGTCACCGACGTCACTTGAAACTGGAACACGCAACACGTGCAATAAGATTTGCCAGAGATTCGAAATTTAAAATGGTGGATAGAAAACCTCATCAACAACCACTGTGTTCCTCGTTGGTGCTACCAGTGTGAAAATGGTCCTGTGTGACAGTTTACATTGTGGGTGAGCTCCATCCACATTGGCCCACATAAATGGTTTTCATTGGCTGCAGCCAACAGTAATACTAGGTTGCCTAGGCTACAGCCCCCTTTCTGCCTCTTTTTAAATAATGATTCTCTCAGTTTAATTCTCCTCATTTTTATGACATCGTGACATGTGTATGCTTGGATTTAACTCATGATATTGTAGACAGAGGATGAGTAAAGTTCATGCTTTCTACAGCTTCACTATAGGGCCCTGATACAAGGTTGGCATGCTTTCAATGGCCCCTGTGAGACAGACAAAAAATGCAAGATAACTCATAGTGAGTGACACTGAGTGCTGTTTACTTGTGAGTCGGATTGAGCTATATATTCAGTACAGTTTGCTTACCAGGAGCAGCAGGTATTTAAGAAATGGCAGTTATGATTACTTTGTACTTGTTTACACCAAACTGTTTAACGGTTCTGGACTGTGGCACCATTTACATAGTAAAAGTTTTCAAAGAAAGGACATTTGCATTGGTTCGTCCTTAGATAAAAGAAGTACTGTAGGGATTACAAGAGTTTTCAATGAAAACATAGTCATGGATGTGCTATTGCACAGATCAAGTGACATGGTGTTAGAAATGGGTTTTCTGGTTGGCTAGTGCCTGCACCTCAGCCAGGCAGAAACCACCACTCTAGTCAGGGTGAGTAAGTTACTCGCCAAAGATAACCTGTGCTCCCCCTCTGTAGCTTGGCACATAGTAGTCAGGCTTATCCCCAGAGGACATGTGCAAAGCATTTGCGCAATACACTCACACCAGTGACACAATAAATACACCACAAAAGAGACTTCACAACAGGTTGTATAAAAATAGAGGCTGTATTACATTAAAAAAAATCATAACCACTTAATCAGTAGTTGTGTACCAACCAGGCACTCATTAGACCATCATCATCATACATGCAAAACAAGGGAAAACATTTCCATCTTGTCTGTGTCATACACAAAACATTACTCTCCCACTGCATGTGTCATCAGACACCCCTTCCTCCGAATGCACGTACTCTAGACCCTGAACTGCTCCTTATCACAACATAGCAAAAGAGGACACTAAATTACTCCAGTTCATATTGCCCAGCATACAAGGAATATGAGGGCATAAAACATGCTAGGGGAATGCAGAACATTATGTAATCACTAAGAACCCCTACATGAAAACCTCAGTGCGTCAGTGCTTCCTTTACGAGGTATACGGTAGATCACAATCCACCTCGGTGGGGCCAGGAGCTCCTACGCTCCCATTAGTGTAAATGTGGTAAAGTATCCTCAGCAGGATGGGGGCTCCATTGATGTTTCCGTCCCATCCTGTGAGTGATCTATGCTGGTGGACAAGTAACGAGCCCCTGCAACCCAGGATAACTGCACTTTGGGGGGGGGGGGTACCCCTGACTCCCACAACAGCGGGGTGACCTCATGGGGTCCACCACGGATGCCAACAACCACAACAGCTGCTTCAAGCTCTCCTACTAGGAGAGCTACAGTAAATTTGATATGAGCCTCCTGGCACTAGGGCATGAAGCCCTGCTCTCCTGCCTGGCCAGCAGGACTCTTCACCCTCCTCAGCTCTGGTCGCGGTCGGGTAATTGTCCTCCTCCGCCAGGGCTCTCTCCCCAACACGAAAGACACGCTTGCAAAGTGGCTTGGGCCGTGGCAGTGATTCCACCAAAAGTAAGTACCCACTGGTACCCCCGGGGTACCAGGTAGTGCACACCTCATCCCGTACCCAAGTTAAAGCCGGTGGTCCCTACCTCACTTCTTCTGGCCACACAACTGCCGTTACAGGGGGAAAAAGCACACAATGTTCAGTACACAGGAGGGAACCGTCCAGCCTACACCCCCCTAGACAATTTCTAGCGCTTCCTCAGTGCGGTCAAATCACTTCAGGGACAGCACAATGTAGCACTTACCGCGCGCTCCAACACAATGTATAGCGCTTCCCAGGCTCTACAGTTGCAAGACCAAGGGTAGCACTGGCAACAGGGGGAATCCTCTACTGAACCCTTTGAGAGCACTGGGGCACACATGCTAAGAAGCAAGTAACAGGCCAACACACTACGGTCCTGACAACAAAGTGGCGGTCCTTTTGGATGACATAGCAAGCCATATATCAGCACAGCAGGAGGGCAGTCCCAATGGCGGTTCCTGACAAGCCCTTTCAGTAGCATCTGTTGCCAAATACACACAGGGTCTGGGAAGGCCAAGTCAGGGAGTACTGGCAGCAGGGCAACAAGCAGAAAAGCAATCCTGATGAGTCCTTTCGGCTACCCAGCAGACACCAGGCAGCAAGGCAATAAAAGAAGAGCAGTCCAGATGAGTTCTTTGTGCAGTCCAGCAGTCCCTCTGACAGAGGTTTGGTCCCAGTTCCAAAAGTGCCAGTGTTGTGGAATTTAATAAAATTTCTACTTGTCCATGGTGCAGGTTGCTTCCTAAATCTGCTTGTCCTGTAAAAAGAACTGCTTGTCTCTGGTGCCATGTAGTGCCGTGACACATTAATGCAGCAGTCTCACAATATAAGAGCTCTGATAATAGCCTCTGATTATGCCAGGGCTAATACTATAGTAGGGCTTGAATACTAGCAGTTTCCTTATTTTGCCACCTTTCTGCAGATCTATATACTGGGGCTGGAGGAAGCAGTAAGCAATAGTTCCAGGGTTGGAATGTCTTTGAGTCTGTACAAACCTACTAACTTGCAAGTTTTGAGAATTTTCACCAGCTTTTCCCTAATCTTTTCCCATACTGAGAAAGGCTGGACACTTACTACTGACAAGGGCAGAAGTAGAAGTCCTTCCAGGGTTGGGGAAAAAGTGGTGGGAGGGATAATTAACTTGTAAACAATCAATAGATTTTTGCATGAGCAAATCTACACATGCACATTTGCGCTTGCTAAAATACAGTTCACAAATATTTTCTAGGAGTATGATTTCCCGATCTTCTTCGGTAAATGTTTGTGAATTCATGAAAGCCATAATTTTGCACAAATGCAAAGACATATACCATGGGTGCACTTTTATGACTTTCTTTAAGAATTGGGCCCCTAATTAGGTCTGTCATTAACCAAGACATTTTGTTTTTATTAAAATTCAGTTTCTCTCTCTCACCATCTATTGTCTGGCTTTACTGTAAGTGATAGATAATATTCCGGTCTTTCACAAAAAGCATATTAGCACACAAAGTAGTTTTGTTCAGTGCCTGGAACTAATGTGGCAATGTGTGCTTTTTTTTAAAAAGCAACACATTTTTTGGCTTTTGCTTGTTACAATGGTGAGTGCCTGGCAGCTCCCACAACAAAGTTTTACAAAAGCCATGTCAAAACAAGACACGTATTGACAAAGCCAAAGACTGACCACCAATGTTGAATGGGTTGGCTTTGCCAATGCTTGTTTGTTTTCATGTTTCCCATAATCTTGTTGAAACAAGTTACACTGGTTTTCCATTATGGTTTTTTGGGGAAATACTAGCATGCATCAACACATTTTACTGAATGATGCTTCAATTTAGCAAACTGTTTTTTTTTCTAATTGCATTCTTTGCCTGAACATTTTATTTCAAATTCAAATAATCATCGTTCCTGATTAAAAGCTTCTGCAAACATTTGTATCTACTCAGTGAGCATTCTGGAAGCATTATGTGTAGCCTCATATTGTTAAACTTTTCAAATGTGTGTGTACATTATTTACTGGAATCACTGTCAGTTGTGCTGTCTGAGCTTACCACATTTATTTCAAGTGCTCACCCCAATAAAAAAGGCTTTGCATTAATGACCCATAAATACAAGTTCAAACAGCATTAACACATGGACATAAATATTACCTCAACTTCAGACAATTTCCTTCCCTTTAAACTAGCAGCTAAAGAGTTTGTGCTGCACGGGGTTGGGCCTACTTGTCCCAAGGACAAAATAAATATGAAACCTTGTTGTCTTTGACCTTGAACAATGCGTCCTGGGCGTCAAGATATAGGAATTCCACATCCCTGAGTGCTCTCCCAGTCAGCGGGCTGCAGCCCCTCTCCTTATGCTAAGAAATGCCTTTGATCAGAGGGTAAATTCAAAAGAGCCCTTTCAAGTGACGCAGAACACCTTTTCAACCCAGCCCTGTCTCCAGACATCAGTAGAGGGTAATCAGTCCATTGTATGAGGGCAGGACACAGCCTATGAATATGTAAGGTGTGAATGACCCTCCCTTTCCCCAGCCGAGGAAGACTATCATTGTGCAGGTGCCTCTTCTGTCACACCTATCCCTTCCTGTGTGATGGCTGTCTGGAAAGTATGCACCAAGTGGAGCTGTCACTCTGTCCCAGACAATGACTGGGGACAGGCTGCAAAGCATTAGAGTCACAAGCACAGAGAAAGACCCACTGTCTAAAAGTGGTGTTTCTAACATAGTAATGTAAAATCCAACTAAACCACTAAGTATGATTTCTCACTACCATTCCAGACACACTATACATGCCCAAGCTATTCCTTATAGATCAGAAAATCCCCCTTAGGCATATGTAGGGGCATTTCCAAATCAAACCTATGAGAGGTGCTCCACTCACAGTAAAATAGGCTGTTTGCCACAACTAGGACATGTAGTACATAAATGCATATGTCCTGTCTTTTACATACACAGAACCCTGCCCAGAGGGCTATCTAGGGCAACCTTAGGGGTGGCTTAGATATAGCAAAAAGGGTGTTTAGGCCTTGGCAAGTAGTTTGACTTGCCAAGTCAGTCTGGCTGTAAACTGCACGCGCAGGCCCTGCAGTGGCAGGCATGAGATATGTTTGAAAGGCTACTTCTGTGGGTGGCACAATCTGTGCTGCAGGCCTACTAGTAGCATTTAATTTCAAGCCCTGGGTACATGTTATAACACTTTGCAAGGGACTTATAGGTAAATTAAATAAGCCAAACAGGTGTAAAGAAATTATCCCAAGTTGTAGGGGAGAGCGCACATGCACTTTAGCACTGATCAGCAGTGGTAAAGTGGCCAGAGTCCCAAAGCCAACAAAAAGAGGGTCTGAAAAACAGGAGGAGAAAGGCAAAATGTTTGGGGATAACCCTTCAGGAAGGGCCTTTTCCAACACATGGCATGAAGAAAGAAACACTTTCAGCACAATTTTTTCCAGAACTAAACACAGCCTTTTGGGGATGTTTTAAGGCGTGGAGGAAATAGGGGACAATTAGGGTGCCACAGGCATGTGAGCACCCATTTACCCCTACAAGCAGTACAAGTAGCTGCTTGCCATGTGAGGTGTGACCGGAATGTGGATTTTCCCTATGATGATGATGAAAAGTTTAATTTTATTAAAGACACAGTGGCAAGTAATGTTTGAAAGTAACACATAGCAGGAGCCTCCTGGCTTGGCATAAACCTATTACACGAATCAGCCAAAAGTTGTGCTTAACTTTAACAAACAACAGGTTCCTAAATTTATACCATTGAGTGAACATCTGAAAATAGCATTCCATTTTATAAAAAAAAAAAAAAGTATGATCTGAAAAGCACAAGTCAGGAGGGATTAGCCATTATTTGCAATTGTAGTACTCCTGTCTTACTACTGAATATCAGATGTCAGTCAGAACTATTTCTGCCTAACTTCTGGAATGCAGGAGTAAAAGAAGAGTGCTACAAGCACATGTCAAATATATTCACAGCAAAACCTGTGGGCCCAAATTCTTTCAACCTGGTGGGAGATGTCAAATCTTACAGAGTGTGAGAGAGAGGCAAAAGATCAGCCCACCTCAGCCATCGTTTTTTGTATGATTCATTCACATATTGACCACCTCACGTTCATCAACCATTATTTGATTGTAGCTGTCATTCATGACATATGGAGGTTTACTAATGCATCAGCATATGGCCATTTC
The DNA here is from genome assembly GCF_031143425.1 of Pleurodeles waltl. Classification (NCBI taxonomy): domain Eukaryota; kingdom Metazoa; phylum Chordata; class Amphibia; order Caudata; family Salamandridae; genus Pleurodeles; species Pleurodeles waltl. Next base: position 885,689,813 of record NC_090445.1, on the reverse strand, counting down.
ATTAGTACAGAACTGATATAACCATATTAAGCATTGATCAAAATGTCACATTTTGTGATGCACAGGGTCTTAAAAGGGTTTAAAAACACGGTCCCCCACCTTTGGACATCAGTGCCACTGGGTACTGCTGCCTCTACCTTGCACAGTACATGCAAAGCGCAAAAGCGCTCGGGGAAAAAGCCCAGAAATATTAGCATAAATGAACGCAAAATCAGTTCATGTTAATCTTAACTATGAAGAATCATAATATTTCCACAAATGGTCCCATTCCTCTCCCCTGGGAGGGTACTCCGAGGCAGGCAAGTGTATTGGCCATTGTGTCTCCCACGTGCCCCCATTTGTGTTAACTGCCTCACCTCCCACACACACAGTCCCTCCCCAGCACACCACTTCACACTGTCCCATTTCACTAAAGTGCTCCTGTACCCCACACACTGCTCTTGTCTCTACACTACCTTTGTCGCCACACACTGCCCACGCGCGCTTCCTCTGTCCTTACACTCATGCAGTCATCTATGAATCCATGTCCATGCACTCTCAATCATCCATCCACGCACTCACTCATTTATTCATTCATCCAACCATTTACCCATTCTCGCATTCGCCACGGCATTTGCCTTTCAGCAGCTCTGCAGAAGAAGGATCATCCTTGTGACAACAATATAAAAGTATAAAGGGCTTAAATATACTGAAGTGAAAAATCCGTTTCTGCAGAGAAAGCAACAACGTTTTCAGGCCAATATACTGTGGTGTATAAACAAAAGGCAGTCACGCACTGATATAAATACAATATATATGAATGAGAATATGTAAAAGGAAAACAATAACACACAAAAATTGTAGTAAAAAAGTGCATAGTATTAGTCAAGATTTCAGCTGTAACATCCCCTGCGCAAGTCCCACTTCCATTCCTTTGAGGGGCAGAATCCACAGCTTGGTATCGCAGGTATGACAAGCGGATGTCCCACAGTGGCCTATAAAGACCTTTGGCACTGCATGCGCGTAAGGGCCCGATTCACAAAGGTGCTTACGTGTAGTAAAACAACGAGTGCGGATTCGCTGCACTCAGGCAAGAGTCTCCACATTCAGGGCGGAATCTCTGCAGTGCGGAGCTTCTGCCCCAAATGCGGAGATGCCGCCCCGTGTTGAGGATCTGCCCCGAGTGCAGAAAATCCGGACTCGTAACTTTACTACACGTAAGTTACCTTCGTGAATCAGGCCTTTAGTGACTCAGGTGCTATGCCTTCTGCATGGCGATATGTGTCCGATACACATCGAGGAAATCCTGCTTGGAGCATGCGCCCGGTCAAAGTGATACAAGATGAAGTCTATCCGTGAGGTGATCTACGTTTTTCAAAGGCAGAGACACTTTCCAAACGGAGTGTCCCAAGGACCTCAAATTTGGAGGAAGGAGTATTAGGTATGCTCTGCACCGTGCCTGTAGGGATGAGTCTACCCCTAGGAGCCATACAAGAAGGGGACAGTTAGCAACTGGGTAGCCAATGGCCCCATCAAATGGCATGGTCCTGTCTAGAAAGCTGACAAGAGAAACACATGACAACACTAATCTGTCAGGGTGCACTGTGCCCAGTGCTTCAACTGCAGCTGTATATTTGCACAATGCTCACAAAGTTGTGAAGTGTGGCAAACACTAGAATTTTCCATGCACCACCCACACTTTCACACAGTCTTCAGGTTTCGTAATAGGGCTGGACAGTGCTTAATTTGTGCTTGTTGTTTCCGGTGCGGAGCACCGGCACTTATTTTTGAGGGCCGGCACTTATTTTTCTGCCTCAAGCATTTACTGTGAGCCAAAGACACATACGGGACAGACGGAGGAGAAGAAAGTCGAAAAAGCGTCACAAAGGGAGAAAACAGAAAGCTGCTGCAAGAATGAGCTGAAGGGGCAAGGAGTGGCTTTAATTGGATTGAAGAGGCCCGAGATGGCTTCAGGATTACGCTTCCTCAGTATTCCGTGTTCACCCATTTAATTGCAGCAGCCACATGTTTCAGAGAAGGGCTTTGGGCACCGGCACGTTTTTATTTACAAATTAAGCACTGGGGCTGGAGTGTATCCTCTAAAGTTTTCAGACATAATGAAACCAATGGCTTTGATAGAAGAGCCCTGTCTTAAATACCTATGAAGAAATTTGAAGATTGCAATGCAAGCGTAATGTTACTTCTTCTGATTACACACCTCTTACTTGTCTAAGCCTATACATGATTGTGGTGATGTGTGGTGTCAGATAAGATTTACGAGGAACAATACAGTACGTTCTCACAGCTGCAATGCAAATCTTCTAAAGCCAATCAAGCTATTGATATTTACCCTCATCTTCCCCCTCCAGGGACATAAATGGATGTCCTGATGAGAAATGGCTGGAGGTACTGAGGCCGTAGATTGAATGAAATAATGAGTAATTGGGCTGGGCAAACCTGCGCACAAATGCTAGGAATTTGAGTCGAATTACCCTGTACAAATGTATCAAATGCCTGTGACGTGCATTGGGAATAGAACTGCCCCTGTGAGAACCCATCGCAGGTACATTAGCACCGACTGGAAATAGCAGATTACCACCTCCAAGAGCATTGCAGTCAACGTCCCTTTGAGGTTGACGGGTCACAGCGCGAGAGGGCATGTGCAGTAAATGCCCATTGACAGACGACTGAGCCCCCATACTGCTCCCAGATCATGACTCTCCCTCCACACTTTGCTGTACCCAGAACCACACACATACAAACTAGAGCAGTTAGCATTTCTGATTCGTGCTGAAGGCCTTTGCCTGGTGAAGTCTTGTAAATCTGGTAGTGGTCAAAGCATGAGTTGTGGCACCGCTTCATAACGAAGCACAATGTCTGTGTTACCCACCATCAAACCTTTGTAATCTGGAATTAGCTAGGACTGTTCGGTCTTGCACATAGTTACAGGAGCCTTGAGTCAGCACTCTTTATTCAGACGCCCATTGGTCAGCTGTAGTGTCATTTACATTTTGCTTCCCCCCCACCCAACACAAGATGCAACATTGGGCACAGAGCCATCCTACTTCAGCCAGTAGTTCACCAAACTGTGAGAGCCAACACTTTGCTCTTTTGCAGTGTGCACATCCGCAGAACAAGCAGTTTGCTTCAGTGCCAGGGACTATGCCTGCATGTATGCTTTTCTAATATATATATATGTATAGATAGATAGATAGATAGATAGATAGATAGATAGATAGATAGATAGATAGATAGATAGATAGATAGATAGATAGATAGATAGATAGATAGATACTGGCTTTTAGATATTGTTATGATAAAATGTATGCCTTCGTAAAAACACCATCAAAATAAACATTGGCAAAGCTAATAATCCAGAAGCCAACATCAGGTCTGTTGGCTTTGCCAATGCTAATTTTGGTTTGGCCTCAGCCAACACCTTTTGATTTTACTAAAATGATATATATAACATAATCACCAATAAAGCCTCTCAGCCAGCCCTCTTCCTCCATTGGTCTTTTGTTGCATCATTCACACTTTTATTCCAGTCACTACATCATACAGAATATGATAATGTGTCAGCCATGGGTCAGCCCACTCCAGCCACTGGCTTAGTTAACTGAGAGTGACGGCATTCTGGTTTTTCATAGGAAGTCCATCCACATATAAACTTGTTCAATTCACTGCAAGGAACCGCAATGATGTTGAGTTCGTTTTGAGATTGAACACATATTTTTGCTGTTTATAATGGTGAGGGTCCAGTAGCTTCTTCAATAGTGTTTTCACAAAAATCATGCAAGCAGTGACAAAGCCAAAAGGCTGGCAGTTGACGCCAGACCTATTAGCTTTGCCAACTGGAATTTGTACATGTATTGAGTAAAGCAGGAACAGTGCCGTCAAAGACAATGCTTAGCTGTATTTTCTTTCCTGCAATCATATTGTAATACATTGCTCATTAATGCTAAAACTAATTCACATATCCTCCTTTTTTCTTGTGTGTTTGCTGTGTCTCCATTGGGTAAGTTCAGGTCCACCAGGGAATCAAAGGGATGATCACAGATGAGAACAACAATGGCATACCCAATGCTGTCATCTCCATCAGGGGCATCAATCATGACATCACCTCTGGTAAGTTTCACTCTCACTGAACATTGCTAAACAGCGCCTCCAGCAGGAGGCTTGGTTGAGTGGTTCTCTTTGGATTGCTCTATCTGAGAGGGTTAGGCAGCTGGATCACTGTGTGGTTTGAAGCCTTCCAAGATACCTCGAATCAATAATCTTGTTTGTTAATGTGTACTATAAACTGTCAGTTGTTTTAAGTAGTGTAATTAAAAAACTGTGTGGAGTGTCACATACTCAAGAACCCATGAAATGTGTGTCTTGTCAGTAGCTTTTTAATCAAAGACATAAGTGTTGCAAATTGTGTTTCCTTTGTGCAATCCATGCTACTGTCAGCCCCACATTTACTTTGGATCTCCTCTCTTGGATGTCATTACTTTTCAGCTTTGTCCAGCTTTTCTCTTCTTGTGCTTCTATTGTTTTCCATCAGTGCCCCCAATCGCAAGTTAATTATACCCCTTCTTTTTAGATCAGCCCTACCGGACAGCACAAGCTACTTGATTACAAAAGACCTATTGTGACCTTACCAGGAATTACAGGGTCTTGGGACCTCCCCATTGCATACAGTTGCTTGGCTTTATTGTCACTCTTATTTGCTTGCATCAAATTCAACGGCTTTTCTCGTCCCAGCTTTTTTTTGGTTTTATCACTCCCCTTGAGCATCGCCTCTATACCAGCTCTCTGATTAGGTGTCTCCTCTCCGTCCACTGCTCAATTCAAGAGAACTTCTCTTTTTCTTTTTGCTTAAGCACTCTATGAGAGTGCACACGTTTTCCAGCTCTGTCTCTCATGTGCTTCTCCCTCCAACTGAATACCCAACCCCCCCACCCATGTTGCTGTCTCCCTTGAGTTGCAAGCCCTCTCTCATGTGCTTCCCACCAGCCAACTTCCCTTCATCCCTGCACTCTATGTTGCTTTCTCACTTATGTAGTTCTCCCCTGACCCCCTCATGTTACATTTTCCCCTCCCCCACCCACGCCCTGTACTTCCCTTCCTCCTGCTCCTCCGTAGCCCCCCACACCCACAGTCTTTTTCATTATGTTTTTTCATGGGGCAGAAATTGCTGCCAGACCCAACACCTTAAAAAAAACTCTTTTAAGCCGCTTCTTTTATTTTTTTTAATTTACTGATCCATATCGGATCCATACATTCTATAAAATGACACCCTCATCATTTTGTAGGCATGCATGCGTAATGACGCATGCACAGTGATGCACCTGCTATAGCTGCATCACTGCACTGTTTTTTCTTTTGGCCATGCTGCACAGTAGGGTGCCAATGCACTACAGCTTCACTAAAAAGCATTGGGAATGCCAACAGATCCCAAAAGCGAGACAAATTGGCTTTGCCAATGCTTGCTACTGTTTATTATTCAACAATGTGAACTGCAAGTGCAAGTCTGTCACATAACACAAGTATAGAAACCACACCCATGCTCTTTGGGCTTTTATTCTAACCTTTGCATTTCAGATCTCATATGGCAGGTGCACAGCACCTTAATTGATCAAAGCAAACTCAGAGTAAGTGCTGCTGTTTGAAGACTGCTTAAATACTCAAAAACAGTTATGTGGGTGTCACATCCTCACCAAACTTTCCTATTGAAAACCAGTGTGCTTCCCCAGCGATCTAAGTTGGAGGCAAAGTATTTTGATAAGCAGCACAGGCTCAGTAATCAGTTTTCATAGATGACCTGGAAGCTGTTGGATATGTGCTTGACCTGCCTTGCTTGAAGGATACATTTAACAGAAGCAGCTTCAGTACATTTTTGAAAAAATAAAAAGCCATGGTAGAGGATAATATCTTGTTCTTAAATATGTCTTTCTATGGAAAGGATTCAGTATCTAAGATTACGCAATTCTTAGGGAGGTCGACAGGAAATTCTCTAAATAACCAGGGTATGAAGACCTCTTTTAGAAACCTTACAGCATGTGTCCCCCGTTTGGTCTGGAAGGGTGGGCACCCTGAATATCAAACCCAGAATATTGATGGGACAGAATAGTGAGGGCAACATTTTGAAATAAATATCAATATGTAAGTAAGTCTAGATTATCCACATCTAACTTCACATATATTTACCTATGCAGTACATATATCTTCAAGGAACATAGATGTGGAGTTAGAAATAGTAAATCTATACTTCTCTATATGCACTTACCTTTCAACATTTTGTTCCTCGATATTCTATCATCAATGTTCTTATACCACGATATTATGGGTTTTAATAGTCAGTAATACAACCGTTTGGAGAAACACTCAAAGACTTCAACATCTCCATGAGACCTCATTACTGCTGTGTAGAGTCTCACGCCTTTTGGAATCATCTATATTTGACTGACCCCCAGTGTTGTCATTGGGTCTCTACCAGTGATGCCTGAAGTGTTACTGTCCACACACATTACCTTAGCAAAACAGAGGCCTGAACACAGATTGTAACTGAACAGTGGGAAACATGTTATTGGTTCAAATTTATGCAATCAAATTTAATTTGAAGGGATTTCTTGGGTTGGTTCTCTTCCACTGCTGTGTCACTACACCAGCCTAGCTTCTTATTAAGCCATCATCCAGTCCTGCATTAATAGCCTCAACCGCTCTGCAGCCAATTATGTTCCTCTTTCACCTTGACAGTTCATATTCAACACCCTAGAGCATCCCCTATGCAGCTGCTGGTTGAACGAAGCTGAAGCAGTTGTTATAACCTCATCCCTAGGGTGGCTTTGTAGGAGGTACCTCCCTTCTTTCTGCCTATTATGTCATAGAGTATGTGACGGAAAGCAGTAGGACCTCCATCAAAATCTTTCTTATGTTTTACTGGACTGCATGAGTTCAAAGGGGCCCTGCACCCTGGTTTTCCTATGTGACCTAAGTCTCCATCTCGTAACCCGTGTGTCCATGTTTGGCAGCACTGTTTTTATGCCGCTCCTATTCCTGTAGGCAAGTCCTACCTATAGATGTCTCTCTTACAATGTGTGAAGATATGGTACTCGGACTCCTTTAGGTGCAGTGTTGGCGATAACAAACCACTGGTGATTTGCACCTTTGCAATTTGACGTTGCACAGTAATTCATTATAAAAGTGTATTGGCTGTATGGTGTGTGGGTGAGGGGTCAGCGGTCAAGAATCTTTCAACTCCCATTGTATCACCATACCGAGCACTCTGTAGCTGCAAATTGGTTTACGTGATGAGAATTTGATGGCTGGAATAAATTAATCGGAGCCACTGGTAATCACCCACAGCACCATTCCATCTTACTGTCTTTTAACTCTCCAGTACCAATATAGACATAGACCAATCACATGCAAACCAGAATTGGCACTAGCCCACGAAGAACCACCGAGCCCTCATGGAAGGTATAGATGGACTTCCCAGGCCAGGGTCTGTCTGATTGGGAAAGGGGATCACAAGCACCCGCAGACGGGTTTAGCCCTTACTGGACCTCATCAGTGAGGTGCAGGTTCTGTCGGAAAGCACATTTGGAGCCCATGTCTGGACATACCCCTCCTAGCTGGAAAGAATCACACATAAAGCATAAAAGGTAACGTGTTAAATGCTTATTTACTCAGCCACTGTGAGCAGCACAGTCCCATCATGTACTAGCTTGTCTCTGCCATTACAGACAGTGATCAGCCGAAAAAGACCATGCAGACCTAAGTGCCAGGCCAGGTCCCCTCTGAAACAGGAACACAAGCGACAGTAGGTCCAGCCAGTGGTTTATCAGGGCCTTACACAAATAGGCGACTCAATAGTGTTGACGTGCAAGGCAGCCGTGCAAAGGTTAGATCAAGCAATTGAAACTCAGGCCTAGAGAGATGTACATTTTCGGAGTTTCTATATCTTAGACCATGGCAACACCTACAAACTATTTTTGATCAAATAAAATGTATTACTAAACTCCGATATTGGCATTCGCCTCTCCCCTTATGAAAAAGAATGTGTGTTCCTGCAGTTCATCTTATTCCATGAATTATATTTCCGTTGTCTAGGTGAAATGGGTGACTACTTTCGGTTGCTGTTACCTGGTACATACAGTGTGACTGCGTCAGCTCCCGGTTACTCGATTGACACTAGACAAGTCACTGTTGGGCCCGCTGAAGCTACTAGGGTGAGTTTGGGGTATATTTCGCTGGCATTACAATATTACAGTTGCAGCTCAAATCTATTAAAACACACCCTTTGTTGTTAACGGAGCCCTTTATTTATTTGCTCATACAACCAGCGCTAAAACATTCCAACTCAATAGCACTCTTGTCAGGCTTGGAACCTATTTACTCTGGATTAACCATAGGTGTCAGCAGCGAGCACTTAACCCACAGCACGACTTTAACAGGACTAAGGGACAGATGTAGCAAATTCCGAATTTGCGATTCGGAAATTGCGAGTTGGTGCGACTCGCAATTTCCGAATCCAAATTCGGATGCAGAACGGTGTCTCAGACACCGTCTGTGAATCGCGATTGGGTCACAAAGACCCACCTCATTAATATTAATGAGGTGGGTCGCTTTTTGCGACCCCGTTGTGATTCCCTGCACTTACAGGGATGGTGGCCTGCTGGAGACAGCAGACCTCCATGTCTGTGACTGCTTTTTTAATAAAGCAGTTTTTTTTTTTTGTATTGCAGCCGTTTTCCTTAAAGGAAAACGAGTTGCAATACAAAAAAAATAACGAAACCATTTGGTTACGTTTTTTCAGAGTAGGCAGTGGTCCATTGGACCACTGTCTGCTCTGAAAAAACATTTATGGCAACATTCACAAAGGGGAAGGGGTCCATAGGGACCCCTTCCCTTTTGCGAATGGGTTACCACCAGTGTGACACTAGTGGTAACTGCGAATTGCTTTGCGACCGCGTTCGCGGTCACAAAGCAATTTAGCATCGCGGTGCGAGTCGCAAATAGGAAGGGGACACCCCTTCCTATTTGCGAGTCGCATTCACATTTTGCGAGTCAGTAGCGACTCGCAAAATGTGAATGAGCATCGCGATGCGTGTTTTGCATGGCGCAAACTGCGATTTTTCGCAGTTTGTGCCATGCAAAACGCTACCTACATCTGGCCCTATCTTCTTCGATTCAGAATTACACCTGGTGTCCTGTGAAAGGCTCTATACTGCCGGCACAACACTTTTCTTTTGTAATGGTGCCTTCTCTCCCGGACTGTGACTCGCTCCAAGGGGTTGGCAAAACGAGCGGCACAAAATGGGCACCTGCCTGCAAACCAGAAAGTGGCACTCTGCGTTCCCAAGTGCCTGGGCAAGGATGAAATAATGTACTGACTTCTGCCCCCACTCAATCTTTTAGTGTAACAGCACCAGGGGAAAGGTACCCAATTCATGCTTCAGGGAGCAATGTCTTACAGTTATTAGGAATAATGAGGCACCTCTTACAAATTCGTGTTTAAGTGCAAGTGAAAATGTTTTCGTACTTGCTGTTTAGAAAGGCTTGTGTCTCCAGAAAAGACAGACAATTTCTGGAGCTGCTCTTTCTTTGAACGGAGCTGTTGCTTTCTGTGGATGGCTGGTGCACATACGGCGTCCTCACCGAGGAGCAGCGTTTTACCCTGACAAGACTCAGCCCAAAACAATTCAATGCGTTGTTCTTTGGGAATCCGAGACACAAATAACTCCATTAAAAAATGTTCGGGGGCCATAAAGGACAGTGTTAGGTTGTCCCCAACCCTGCGTTAATCATCAGAGCATAGTTTTCTCAGATGAATATATTAAGAATAACCAGCCCTTTCATTGAAAAATATGGAACTTTTTTAAAACTATTCGGCATCCAACAAAATGGCCGCTCCTTTTCCTGAGGTTTAGCTAAATTACAGAAGGTGGCCACCGTATTGGTTTGCTCAGTGAGGGTCCTGCCATCCGCAATCCCATGCTGCTGGTCTGAAACAGGACATGTATGAAGATAAACAACTACTGCATTCATATTTCAGCGCCGATTTCAATGTTGCATTAAACGGAGAAGAAGAACCTCTGTGATCTTTGGATTTTTATTTAAAAATAGAGCTTGTATGCTAAAATGTTTCAGGGTGAGGCAGCACCCCTCAATGTATTAGTGCCTGGATTGACGCGTGTAAAAATTGGTATCAAGTCCTCCTAGAAAGACCTTTTAGTCTTTGGTCAGAATACTCCCTGGATCCACCATTTTATTTGCTAACGGCTGTATTCCTATTCTCCGTACCCCAGCCAAATAAGTTTCTCCCAGAGGGATATTCATAGGACTCCATTAGAACCACATGGCTTCCATCTTTTCCTTAAGTGTCTTCACTGCAGTTCCTAGGCCACCAACTGATTGCATGGCATGTTCAGACACTTTGTGTAGGTCACAGAGCAACTAACACACAGTCAGTGACGCACTGGACTCATTACATAGTGCCCGGAGCAGTTTCTACAGAGGAGCCTGTAAGCGGCAGACTTAATCATTCCACGCCTGGAAGCTTCTGTGGTGCTGAGGGTGTTATGGCAGCTCCTGTCTCATGCGACCACTCACCACCTTCCTTGAGCTAGGGAAGTAAAAGAAGTTCCACCCAGCAAAAACAAAGAGGAACCTTCCCTCCCGAATCTGCCCTGACCCTTCCTTCCCTTTGGAGCAGGTGATAAACGGCTTCTTACGTACGCCTGTTTCTCCCAGAAAGGGGAAAAATGCAGAATTAGATTGTATTTGCAGGTACACCTGTTATTTCACATTCCAGGAGAAACAACTTGTAATCCTCATTATCTCACAGGGAGATTCAAGCTGATATCATAAATTCTGAACCCTCCGACATAATGCGGGAAACAGAACGGAGCCTTCTGTTTATATTGATGTGTAGCACAGTTATGGAGGTCATTATGAGTTAGGTGGACGGAAAAGGCCATCCACCAAACTCCCGCGGTCAGGCTGCCGCCAGTGCAGCCACCATCCCGCGGGCCCCATTACGAGTTCCCCGCTGGATCAGCAGGAGGAAACAGTGTTTTCGCCTGCTGGCCCAGCGGGTAACAGCCTACAACATTGACGCTCCTGAGTAAACCGGCGGCAATGCTGCAGTGCATAGGGTGCAGCAGCACCTGTCGCGCTGTTCACTGTGAACAGCGCAATGTGCTGGCCATGGGGGCCCCCTTCACCCTGTCTCCGCCAGCCTTTACATGGCGGTGCTACTGCCATGTATAAGATGGCGGAGAGGGGGGTCATAATCCCCAGGGTGGCGCTGCTTGCATCGCTGCCCTTGCAGATTAGGACTGCCAGCACCACCAGTCCCTCCTGTGGAGGTAAACTAGCGATGCTGGTGGTCCGACCGAGGCACAACTGCCACTGTCGTAATGTGGTGGTCAGACCGCCGCCAAAGTGGTCGGACCACTGCTTTGGCAGCAGTCAGACCGCCACTGCGACAGTCGTAATAACCCCCTATGTGTCTAGGATTGCCTTAAGGATCTCTGTGAGGCAGTTAGTCTCACCAGTATCGTCTTTACTCCGTTTGTGCTGGCTCTTCAACATGGGTGTTTAGCTTGCCAGAGTTTTGTTGTTTGTTCTTGTCAATCACAGTCAATCCCTGTTTTGGCGGTTTACTTTTACACATATTGGAGGACTGTATCAAGAAAATATACAGTAGGAGGCGAGAGCAAAGTTCATACGCTAAGAGTCAGGCCAACAACTAGGCTTAACACCAGTCGAATAGTTCTCTCAGTTAACCCAAAGCAGACCACGCCTAGACATGCATCTCCTCTCCCCACGACCTCAATTCAAAGTCTTAACTGCTTAGTGGATCCAGTTCGCCACAATATTTATGCAGATGTACGAAAAAATAATGTCACAGTGTAAATGTGCAACAAACTTCACCGCCCCTGCAGAGGGCACCCTTCTGATTTTCTCACAGGTTGCTGTCAACTGAGCAAAAGGAGCAATCACTCTAAAATAATTTGCATTGAGCACAGGATGACAGGACTTGCTATGTTCCCTTGAAGTGTTGCAGCAATATAGTTGTCAATATGAACCATGTAGACGAGGATGAGCACACTCCAAAAGCCCTGCCTCAATTATAAATGAATACTTCATGTTAGAAGTGGCCTAACCACTGAAAGCTCAAGCTTGTCTCAAGCCATAAGCCTGGCTCTAGCACAGATTGAGCCCAAAACAAGCCAACTTTTATGGAAGAAGATGGGGCTTCAGCTGCTGAATGTGCACAATGGGGATCGAAGTTTGATTCCTCACCTCTACTCAGTATCATGTAAATCGACATGTGCCAAACCAAACAAAGTGTAACATAGTCTGTGTAAGTTGTGAAACAATTTTATGTTCTTGTGCAAGGTTTGCTCTGTGAAAAAATGACTGATCAAATAAAATGTGGAGCCTGCCTGTCACCTACACTTTAATCACATCCTCCAAGCAATAACGACAAAGAACTAACCTTTGATATCAGGAAGAGATACTCATCTGGTGGCAGAATTGCAAACTGTGAAACAGCAAAATCTGTGATCAATTCCGGCATCACTGCTTGACCAAACTGTGTGAGCCTAGACAAATACTGGATTTCAGCTAGCCCTTTTTTGTTTATTTCAGAGCACCTTTAAATATGTGACTTCAGCATGTGTGCTGGACAAAAACCTCTGTTTTGTTTGATTTCATAACATCTAACATTGCTCCATCTATAATAAGAATCTAGGCCACAAACAAGGTGCACATGACAACTGATTTGCCCATTCGCTCATCACTGGTATTGTCGGCAGAGGGGGCAGGAACATTTCTCAGTGCATGTTTAGTAAATGCCTCTCAAAGCAGCAAGGTGGCTGAAAAGTTTCTACATCTTAAATATATACACTTTTCGAATTTTGAAAAGATTATCATATTTTACTTGATTATGTTTGCATGGCTTACATGCCAAATATTTTGAAGTCTCGACTCATGCATAGGCCCTTAAACCCAGAGCCGATCATTGGCTGTGTTCTGGCTTGGGTTTTCCTGTTAGTTTGTTGGTCCACCCATCTATGCTTCACATAGGCACATTGGAGCACATGATGAGCCCCCTCATGTTTCCTCAACATCCCACAAGAATTAGTAACCCTCAGAAAGGAACTATGATTTACTGAAGCTCGTTCTTTACCTGATCGTTTATTTTATTACTGAATGCAAATTGACTATTCAATTTGCAGTTTTTTTCTGACCTTGTTAAGTACAGTGCCTTTGATAATGATAATAAATTGAAAAACATGTGAAAGGTTTTTTTCTTCCTGTTACATTGTAGCCATGGCTTGAGAACACATATTGGGAAATCTAGTGAATAAGGTTTGTGTACATAAACTAATTGATGCAAGAATACAACTATTTTTTTCATTTAGCAGATATGACTTTTAAAATATAAGAAATGTAATATTTACAAACCCAAATTAGATGCACACAAGAGTAAACTGTTGAACTACTTATTCTGATATTGAGATTGTTATGGGGACAATTTTTAATGCAAGTGATTCAGGAATTTAGCATGAAAACAAAATATATTTTAAATTATTTTTTAAACTTTATAGATTTTATAAAGTGTATTTTACATTTTGCAAGACATTGCAAGCTTAAGTAATGCAATCTGTAATTAAACAAGGTTTACATTTTATTGGTACCCATTTGAGTGTGGGGATTAGCAAACAACAGAAAGAATAACATTTCATTTTATTTTATTCTGCAGCAAGATTTTCTGCTCTATCCACACAAATTAGAGGAGCCAAGACCTGAGAAGATTCCAATCAAGAACCTAAATAGCAAAGGCCACTCAAAGAAAATAAATCCTAGTGCTGCTAAGACGGTATCACCAAGGTAGGGGTTCCATTCTGAGGCGGGACTGAAGATCACGCAGGACCTCAGGGATGAGCACAAACATGGACTAAGAAAAGGCCAGCGTGCAGTCACAATAGATTCATGTTCATGGTCCAAGTAATGAAAAAAGTTACCAATATATAGGAATACTACTTTGTCACTTTATATATATATCTTATTTAAGTATTGGACAATTTAAAAGAATAACACATTGATTTCACAATAAACCTTTCTTCCGTTAATGATCTCAGAGTTGTCAAGGGATTTCTGGAGCATTTTGTTTACTTGGGTGAACAGTGAATATGTTACCCGGCTGAGATCACCTATCATCTATCACCTATCCTACTTGAAGAGACGATGGAACCCATTCTCAAAGACTTGATCTGGAACATTCTCAGCATTAAACCTGACAGCTTCTCATTCTTTCACTAACATACGCAAATTTAAAGTCTCCCATAGTACCTTCAAGGTGTTTGGTGCACTAACAAAATGCAACTAAATACATTTACAGAACTCTCTGAGAGGTACCATATACTGTCAGAACCGTGGTTAAGGTATTCAAAAAGAGCAAAGTGGTGTGGGTTTACTCCTGAATGATCAAGATATCTCCCACAAAACCTCTGTCCCATTTATACGTTGAACAGAGCTGTACTCCACTCCACCCAATTATATACCACCAGGTGATCCCACCCCCAAATACCCCAGCTGCTGGAACACTGGACATGATTTACCAGCTTTCAAAGTCACCTGAGGTGTGGAAAGCAAGAGCAGCCAGGCATCAGCCCTGTCCCTCATCTGATCCTAGTCTATAGCATGAGGTGCACAAAACGCTACCCCTTCCCAGTCCAGCGCATCTGCTGTGCTCTGATGTCCTCCCTAAACCTCACCTCCCGCTACTCATCCTGCACTGGTCCCCTTGCTTCCAATTACCATCTGCTAAGAGGAGGTAGTAACTGAAAGCATATTTTCCCTTGTAAACCAGGGTCCAAATAGCATACCCGATTTCAGAGGCAAAAGCTTGTGAGGTAAGATTTATGTGCACGTATACTGGATGGAAACTTTATTTCTGGCCCCATAGTATCCCCACATATAAAAATAGCACCCTTGTATTTAAGGCCATAATGGCAAATATGATCAGATCTAGCTCAGCATAAGCCGAGAAGAAAGCAAGAGGGTCAGTTGAGACAGAAAAATATGATGTGTCCAAAAGCGCTCTGGAGTTCCTGGGTGTGCTTAATGAACTTATGCGCAAAGTGCAAAATACATAGCAGATCAGTGCACAGCTAGTAAAAACTTTTGAGCATGTACAAAATGTATACAAGAAAAGCCCCAAAAAAATAATTTGTACTTGTAACAACCTGCACCTAAAATTCAATTTTTCGCTTTGACACTCTTTGTTACTTTCAATAAATTCACAGCAAAAGCATGGCTGCACACCTTCTAATAATTATTAAAGTATAAGGACAACGACTCCTTTTCACCTTTCTCTCTGAATTGCTGGATAGATGCCCTATGGGCAGAAATAATTTTCTAGGCTGAGGTTGGACTGGCAAAGGCTCCTTTAGGTCTCAATCTGTTGAAAGTGGAGGCTCAAGAGGAGGGGGTCTTAAATAGGTTCACCCACAATTTTGAGGAATATTCAACAGTACTAGTTGGAATGAAAAACAGACATGATTTCCTGAGGTGCTGGCATTTAACAGGGAGAGGAGGAAGAAATTTGCCACACAACTGCGTCACTAATAGTTTATTTAATATGGCAAAAGGTTATAACAGTTGTGAGCATTGCAAACAAATGGTGAAACTATTTGTAACCATATGAGATATACTACCTATTTTCTAACCCCAATAAAAGACCAGTGGTATCCAGTAGGGCCAACAGCTTCTTATCTTATATGACTAACAATACACAAAAGTCACCATCAACATGCAGGAGACCAGACCATGCCCCCTATCTAGACAGAAACCAGACTACCAGTCATCCATTGGTACACAAGTCTCGAAACATTGCATAAGTGTTAAAGTAACAACACCTTAGCAAGGAAAAGGACAAATATGAGGTTTCATTGTTACTCAAGTTGGTACAATCCGAGAATATATTTAGCAGTAGACACACAATCCAAGAGGTTTGAGGGAATCAAAGAAAAAGTGAACCCAAATGAAATTGTGATCATTTTAACATTCAGCAATGCAGCAGTATTATTAGAACCCTTCATCAATCTCAAGATATAGTGGAGCATTTAAGGTTTGGACGGCTGAGAGAGGTACTGTAAAACACGCTACCAAACTTGCTGTTTCCTTGCCACAGTTGCAGAGGTGAGTACCACTGGGTTTCCCATGGTGAGTCTCTGTCTGCAGCCCTTCAAGCTTAGGATTGCCAGACTTAGAAGGACCATTCTATATAGGTTTCAATATTTTTTTTATTGATTTTACAACATGCAGCACTTCTAGGCAACCAAACACCCAGACAGTTATGACCAGTACCAGTTGCACCCCCACCCAGGATGTGAGTGAACCTCTTCATCCATTAGGCACCCAACATGTTTGAATTTGCACTGCTCGGAGAGTCCATGCGCATGTCGGAGATCTACAGCCTTTCACAAAAAATTCCAACAATCAACTCCAGACCTTTAAAGAACACCATTTCTCTCCCCTGACATGTAGATCATTTTTATCCATCGCCAATATATTTAACAGGTTACAGTTGTGTCCCCCATTTGGTTAAGATCACCTGTTCGGCTATGAGTAGCAGTGAATTCACCAATTGTGTCAGTCCCCTTCTCCTCCTCTATCCCCACTTAACATTAAACACTCAGCCTAACAACGATGGGTGGTTTCTCGGGTAACCACATGTCAACGATTGCTTCAATTGCCCATATTACCTTCCTCAAGTGGTTTCCCAACTTAGGGCCCACATCTGACTTCTGTCAATGGTGTACAAGCAATGTAGGGTCCAGTTGTAACAATGTAGGATAATATTTACCCCTTTTCTACCCTGGATGTGGGTTGCAGCATGGATGCATGACGATACAATGCATGCCTTTACCCTGCATGCCCTTTCCACATAACCTTTGACCACTCAGATGCACAGTGTTGTTATCAATGATGTCAGTTCAGACGTTGCAGTGATGTTATCAATGATGTCACAGAAAATGTCATGAGTGATGTAATATGTGAGATAATTAGCAGTGCATGGCAAGGGTGCAAGTTATAGTTACTTTAGGGCACAAGATACAGTTATTTTAGATACCTGTAACTGGTGAATTTTAGTGGTTTTATTTTTTAAAAGTGGTATGTTTTAACTGACATTTTCACCTAACTATATCGTCCCTTTAACCTTTGTATTTTTCAGTGAATTTCTAAAATTGTTTTAATGTAAAGTGAGATATTAATACAACTCCTATCTATAACTTCACTTCAACCTTTGTTTCTTTCAGTAAATTTCAATTTTTTAACATAAAGTAAGGTGTCCATTGCTATGTGCAGCGTGGGGTTGGGCACAGGGCCTGCCCATAGACATGGGTGCAGGCACAGACGTAGACATGGTGAGGGAGTGGGTGCCCAGGCCTCTGTGCTTATGTGCCCAACCCCCTGGTGCACATTACCTTCGACCATGTGCAGCTGTGGGGTTAGATGCATTGGACTGACAACAAACTAAAGGGTGCTATATTTAAAATATAAAAAATAGGCCTTTTGGCTTTATCAAGGGGAAGCACATCAACATATATTAAACAGACCTTTTTGTTCATGTCAAATAGTCCCCAATAATTATAAACAAATGTATATGTTATAAATTCACACATAGCAATTTTTAATAAATGTGATTGTCAAATATTTTCAATAAAGCAGTTTCAACAAAAACATTAACATGTCTTTTTGTCTTCTTTAAAAAAAATTCAGGCCACAAAGTGCAACCAGAGCACCAACCACAAGAGATTCTGGTACTCCAGCTGTAGAGCATACAACTCCAGCTCAGAATACTTAAAAAAAATATGGTAAGCTCTCCTGGGGTCATGTATTCAATGACCTCAGGAGACTGATTGTGTTTTTCTTTAATGTTGCTTGGGGGCTGCTGCACTCCCTGCAGCCCACCACAACATTAAAATAAAAAGTTGGTGGTGTTCCTGTCCCTTTTAGGAGCACCACCAGGATCCAAAAAATATTTTAAAAAGACTTTGCAGGGCAGTATGGGGCACTCCCGAGCTTGGTCAGTAAATTTGAAGTGAGCTGCGACTCTTCTCATGTTTTTTATATTAAATTAATTTTTGTTCTAAGGAGAAGGGGACATGAGGCTCCTGAGCCTTTTGTGGGCCCTGGAGACCCCATCTGTTGAGGCTGTTTCTTTAGAAAGGGATCCTAGGGTCCATCTCCCCAAGCCTCAAATGAGCCCCGGGATCCCATCCCCAAGGAACTAACCATTTGTTTGGAGAAAAGGTGTTAAGCACCCTCACTTTGCCGCCATACACTGGCCTTGGGAACCCCATTCCCCTGGGCTGATGGTAGCAGTGTCCTGGGGACCCTGACACCGGGGACACTACATTTCCCTGCCTGCAAGAACACAGGCAGGGAGAACATCAACTCCGTGCCTGCGCTCTTGCAGGCAGGGAACACAGACTTGCTCATGCCCAGCGGGAGCAGAGAAAAGCTGAGTAGATCATCCATAAATAAAGTGACCGGCTTCAGAAGATGGGGTCCCTGGTCCCTTGTGATCGCTTAGTTGGGTGCACATGCCCCTCTTTCCTTTCAAGAATGTATTGTGGCCCAAAAGAATAGGGTCCTAGTGCCTCTACAAGAAAGGAGGGCGATATATCCCCTTTCCCCTACAAAATGCAGCCCTAGTGGATGGGGTTGCCCTGGCCTCTACAAGGCTCAGTAGCTAGTGAGGTTGATGTCGATCCTACCAATATGCCTAAAAATTAGATTTAAAGAGTGTAATGGGTTAGTCAGCTTCTGGGCTACTATACACAATGGTGGAGACTAAAAATGGGAGAATTTAGGGGTGTATTTAAGAGCCGCTTGCGCCACCTTAGCTTCATTTTTTTATCATAAGGTAGTGCTAAAGAGGCCTTTTCCCAGCCATATTTACAAAGTGGCGCAATGCATGCATTGTGCCACTTTGTAACCCCTTGTGCCACATTATGCCTGTGCCAGGCATAATATATGCAAGGGGGTGTTATCCAGCAGGGAGGCCCGCAAAAATGGTGCAGTGAAATTTAACAGATTTCACTGCACCATTTTTGGCATCATTTGTAATGCTTGATAAGAGCAGGTGTTAAAATGACGCTTCCAAAGAAACCTATGGGCCTCCTTGCACTTTGTCTACACTTTGTTACACTAGCATCAGCACTAAATGCCCACTTTTTCATAAACATGGGCCTTAGTGACTACCAGACCTCTTTGCTACCATCTCACAAGAGTCCAGTGAGTTATGGTTAAGCAGAAATTGGTGTTCTGGTATACCCTATCATAAGGACTGAATTGTGTGGCAAAGAGACCATTGGGAGGGTTTAGGTTGCTAAACGTGGTGACAACTTATTGGGGTTGCACTATCAGCGTGACATGTGGATTACGTTGAACCCAAGTGCACTGGAGCAGGTCATGTTGGTGGGTCAGGTAGATCAGTATGTGGATCTGCATGGGGAATTCACTGAATTTTTAGCAACCAATAAGGATGTGTGTCTACCTCTGAGACCTGAACAGACCTGGGTAGATCGTCAGCCACCACTCGGCATATCAACGGTGTAAGCTGGGTTTGGTCGTGCTAAAGTGTTCAGTGTCATGGACGTCTTCCATGTCTACCACCAGATTAAGCTGCAGGATGCACCCCACCACCTTACATACTTTTTTGCTGCTGGACTCCTTACATTGTATTAGGATGCCTTTTGGGTTGCCATCGTCAGCAGCCTGTATCAAAAGGATAATGAAGAAAGTCCTAGATGGGATTACAAATATTCTCTTCCAAGAAAATATATGAGTGTTTGGGAAGGATTTGGAGAGCATAACAGCACCTTGAAATCAGTACTAAGTAGTTTAGCAAAGAATGGTCTCGCGCTATAGAAAGAGAAGTGCAAATTTTGTGTTACTTCACCTTGTTATCTGTGCCACACAGTATCTGAGGAGGGTAGCAAACCTACATTTTAACTGCTTCAATCCATTGTTAAGGCACCATTGCCACAGTATAAAGACCAGGTCAGGTCATTCCTTGGGTTACTGAAATCTTGTTTCAAGTTCATCCCCAATTTCTCAAGTGTTGAACAACCAATAAGAACTATGCTTAAGAAACAGTGAAATTTGATTGGGCTGAAGGGTGCAATGCATCTTTCAAATCTGTTAAAAGCAGTATTAGTAGCAGGCCATTTTAGGCCATTTCAATGAGTTTAGAAAATAACGTTGACAATCAATGCTAGCCTTAAAGGTAGTAACAGCTTATGAACTCTTGAAGTTGTAGGGCCCATATATATATACTCTGCCTTCCAAATCCTATACCCAATTCTCACACTCACACACATTTAAACATGTGCAAAGTCAGTCACCCAGACATACACATGCACTCCCCGGCACACAGAAACACAAAACTTACCTGCTTCACTTCGACAAGAGGGTGCACGCTTTTTGATCCCTGACTTCTCCTAACATCTCCATACTCTAGGCTAAGTTAACAGAGCCCCCTTACCAGGTGCGCAATCTTCTACCCAATCAGAAGCCAGGATAGGGTTGAAGGTAGACCTTTTTACCCTATTCTGACTTCTAAAAGTGAAAGAGGGTGCATGATTGACAAGCTCTGAAGCTCCGTTATCTGGAATGCTTCACTACTTGATGCTAGTGCAGCATGTCATATATATATTGGGTCTGTGTGAGGTTGGGCTGTAACAGACCCGGCTGACAAATGTGTAATACAGCCAGCCGAGCCCTCTTCTGCTGGTAAGGCTACATTACAGCTCTTACATGCAAATGAATGATCCATGAGATAATTTATTTTCATGTAAAAGCTGTGACATGCCAAGCAGTTAGAGGAGGAGTGAGGCATTGGGTCGCCGCCATACCATCATCTATGGGCAAACCACCCCTGTTTAAAGGACTGGGTGCTGCCCTATGTCAGATAGTTCATGGAGGGATAAGAATCATAGCCTTTGCTTTGCGGACCCTCAAATGGGCCAAGGAGCATAACTCAGTCATCAAGAGGAAGTCCTAATGTGTGCATAGGTGATTAACCGGTTCCGTGCCTTGGACGAGATGATCTCGTCCAAGGCTACAGTTCCCCTGTGCCTTGGACAAGATCATCTCGTCCATGGCACAGGGGAACTTGGGGGCGCGCTAGCGCGCCCCCGTGCACCCCCCTTCCCCCCCCCCCAAGTCGGGATGGAAGGGGAAGACCTTCCCCTTCCACCCCCGACCCCCCCACCCCCCCGTGACGTCAGCGCGCGAGCGCGCGCTGATTTGTCACAGGGGCCTCCCTAGTCGCGCTGGAAGCTCTGCTTCCAGCGCGATTGAAAAAGAAATGCAAAAGCATTTCTTTTTCAATCACTTGGGAGGCCCGGAGGGGCTTCAAAGGGAAGGAAAAGTATTTCCTTCCCTTTGAAGTCCCTCCGAGGGTTTCAAAAGCCGGATTGCTTGCAATCCGGCTTTTGAAACCCCACTAGACACCAGGGATTTTTTTTTTTTATTGAAAATGACAAAAGGGAGCGACCCCTTGGGCAAGGGTCGCTCCCAGGGGGGGCATTTTTTTGAGAAGGCCTTTTCTGCCCCCCCTGGGGGCAGATCGGCCTTATTAGGCCGATCTGCCCCCAGGGGGGCCAGAAATGTCTAGGCACCAGGGACCATTTTTTTTTATTTTTTATTTTTTTATGTTTCGTTTTTTTTTTTTTGGTGGGGAGCGACCCCTTAGGCAAGGGTCGCTCCCCTTGGGGGAAAATTCTATTTTGGCCATTTCTGCCCCCCTTGGAGGCAGATTGGCCTATTTTGATGAGGCCAATCTGCCCCCAAGGGGGGTAGAAACCACTAGACACCAGGGATTTTCTTTTTTTTTTTATTGTTATTGACAAAAGGGAGCGACCCCTTGGGCAAGGGTCGCTCCCAGGGGGGGCATATTTTTGGGAAGGCCTTTTCTGCCCCCCCTGGGGGCAGATCGGCCTACTATTAGGAAGAAACCACTAGGCACTGGGGATTTGTTTTTTGGCGCCAATGTCACGCAGGGGGAGCGACCCCGTAGGCAAGGGTCGCTCCCGGGGGCGGGGGTGGGGGGTGGGGCTGGGGGGGCAAATTTATTTTAGGCCATTTCTGCCCCCCCTGGGGGCAGTTCGGCCTATTATTAGGCCGAACTGCCCCCAGGGGGGGGCAGAACCCTCAGGGCACCAGGGCAAATTTTTTTGTTGTGTTTTTTTTTTTGTTTGTTTGTTTTTTTCGAGATGGGGAGCGACCCATCAGGCAAGGGTCGCTCCCCTGGGAGGCAAATTGTATTTAGGCCATTTCTGCCCCCCCTTGGGGCAGATTGGCCGATTTTAGGTCAATCTGCCCCCAAGGGGGCAGAAACCACTAGACACCTGGGATTTGTTTTTTGGCGCCAATGTCACGCAGGGGGAACGACCCCGTAGGCAAGGGTCGCTCCCGGGGGCGGGGGTGGGGCAAATTTATTTTAGGCCATTTCTGCCCCCCCTGGGGACAGTTCGGCCTATTATTAGGCCGAACTGCCCCCAGGGGGGGGGCAGAACCCTCAGGTCACCAGGGCAAATTTTTTTGTTGTGTTTCTTTTTTTTGTTTGTTTGTTTTTTTCGAGATGGGGAGCGACCCATCAGGCAAGGGTCGCCCCCCTGGGGGGCAAATTGTATTTAGGCCATTTCTGCCCCCCTGGGGGCAGATTGGCCGATTTTAGGTCAATCTGACCCCAAGGGGGCAGAAACCACTAGGCGCCTGGGATTTGTTTTTTGGCGCCAATGTCACGCAGGGGGAGCGACCACGTAGGCAAGGGTCGCTCCCGGGGGCGGGGGTGGGGGCTGGGGGGGGGGGAATTTATTTTAGGCCATTTCTGCCCCCCCGGGGACAGTTCGGCCTATTATTAGGCCGAACTGCCCCCAGGGGGGGGGGGGGGCAGAACCCTCAGGGCATCAGGGCAAATTTTTTTGTTGTGTTTTTTTTTTTGTTTGTTTGTTTTTTTCGAGATGGGGAGCGACCCATCAGGCAAGGGTCGCTCCCCTGGGGGGCAAATTGTATTTAGGCCATTTCTGCCCCCCTGGGGGCAGATTGGCCGATTTTAGGTCAATCTGCCCCCAAGGGGGCAGAAACCACTAGGCGCCTGGGATTTGTTTTTTGGCGCCAATGTCACGCAGGGGGAGCGACCCCGTAGGCAAGGGTCGCTCCCGGGGGAAGGGGGGCCTGGGGGGGGGCAAATTTATTTTAGGCCATTTCTGCCCCCCCTGGGGGCAGATCGGCCTATTATTAGGCCGATCTGCCCCCAGGGGGGGCAGAAACCTCTAGGCGCCAGGGCAAATTTTTTTTTTGTGTGTTTTTTTTTTTTTTTTTTTTTTTTTTTCGAGATGGGGAGCGACCCATCAGGCAAGGGTCGCTCCCCTGGGGGGCAAATTGTATTTAGGCCATTTCTGCCCCCCTTGGGGGCAGATTGGCCGATTTTAGGTCAATCTGCCCCCAAGGGGGCAGAAACCACTAGGCACCTGGGATTTGTTTTTTGGCGCGAATGTCATGCAGGGGGAGCGACCCCGTAGGCAGGGGTTGTTCCCGGGCAGGGGCAGGGGGGGCTTGGGGGGTCAAATTTATTTTAGGGCATTTCTGCCCCCCCCCCCCTCCCGGGGCCGGCTGAGCTAGAGGCCAAACTCCACAGGTAGGCACTTTGCAAAAAACACCTCTGTTTTCTGTGAAAAAATATGTTCTGTCCACGTTGTGTTTTGGGCCATTTCCTTTCGTGGGCGCTAGGCCTACCCACAGAAGTGAGGTACCATTTTTATCGAGAGACTTAGGGGAATGCTGGGTGGAAGGAAATTTGTGGCTCCTCTCAGATTCCAGAACTTTCTGCCACAGAAATGTGAGGAACGTGTTTTTTTAGCCAAATGTTGAGGTTTGCAAAGGATTCTGGGTAGCAGAACCTGGTCCGAGCCCCGCAAGTCACCCCATCTTGGATTCCCCTAGGTCTCTAGTTTTCAGAAATGCACAGGTTTGGTAGGTTTCCCTAGGTGCCGGCTGAACTAGAGGCCAAAATCTACAGGTAGGCACTTCGCAAAAAACACCTCTGTTTTCTTCCAAACTTTTTTTGATGTGTCCACGTTGCGCTTTGGGGTGTTTCCTGTCGCGGGCGCTAGGCCTACCCACACAAGTGAGGTATCATTTTTATCGGGAGACTTGGGGGAACGCTGGGTGGAAGGAAATTTGTGGCTCCTCTCAGATTCCAGAACTTTCTGCCACAGAAATGTGAGGAACATGTGTTCTTTTAGCCAAATTTTGAGGTTTGCAAAGGATTCTGGGTAACAGAACCTGGTCCGAGCCCCGCAAGTCACCCCTCCTTGGATTCCCCTAGGTCTCTAGTTTTCAGAAATGCACAGGTTTGGTAGGTTTCCCTAGGTGCCGGCTGAGCTAGAGGCCAAAATCTACAGGTAGGCACTTCGCAAAAAACACCTCTGTTTTCTTCCAAAATTTTGGATGTGTCCACGTTGCGCTTTGGGGTGTTTCCTGTCGCGGGCGCTAGGCCTACCCACACAAGTGAGGTATCATTTTTATCGGGAGACTTGGGGGAACGCTGGGTGGCAGGTAATTCGTAGCTCCTCCCAGATTCCAGAACTTTCTGCCACAGAAATGTGAGGAACATGTGTTTTTTTAGCCAAATTTTGAGGTTTGCAAAGGATTCTGGGTAACAGAACCTGGTCCGAGCCCCGCAAGTCACCCCATCTTGGATTCCCCTACGTCTCTAGTTTTCAGAAATGCACAGGTTTGGTAGGTTTCCCTAGGTGCCGGCTGAGCTAGAGGCCAAAATCTACAGGTAGGCACTTCGCAAAAAACACCTCTGTTTTCTTCCAAAAATTTTTATGTGTCCACGTTGCGCTTTGGGGTGTTTCCTGTCGCCGGCGCTAGGCCTACCCACACAAGTGAGGTATCATTTTTATCGGGAGACTTGGGGGAACGCTGGGTGGAAGGAAATTTGTGGCTCCTCTCAGATTCCAGAACTTTCTGCCACAGAAATGTGAGGAACATGTGTTCTTTTAGCCAAATTTTGAGGTTTGCAAAGGATTCTGGGTAACAGAACCTGGTCCGAGCCCCGCAAGTCACCCCTCCTTGGATTCCCCTAGGTCACTAGTTTTCAGAAATGCACAGGTTTGGTAGGTTTCCCTAGGTGCCGGCTGAGCTAGAGGCCAAAATCTACAGGTAGGCACTTCGCAAAAAACACCTCTGTTTTCTTCCAACATTTTTGATGTGTCCACGTTGCGCTTTGGGGTGTTTCCTGTCGCGGGCGCTAGGCCTACCCACACAAGTGAGGTATCATTTTTATCGGGAGACTTGGGGGAACGCTGGGTGGCAGGAAATTCGTAGCTCCTCCCAGATTCCAGAACTTTCTGCCACAGAAATGTGAGGAACATGTGTTTTTTTAGCCAAATTTTGAGGTTTGCAAAGGATTCTGGGTAACAGAACCTGGTCCGAGCCCCGCAAGTCACCCCATCTTGGATTCCCCTAGGTCTCTAGTTTTCAGAAATGCACAGGTTTGGTAGGTTTCCCTAGGTGCCGGCTGAGCTAGAGGCCAAAATCTACAGGTAGGCACTTCGCAAAAAACACCTCTGTTTTCTTCCAAAACTTTTGATGTGTCCACGTTGCGCTTTGGGGTGTTTCCTGTCGCGGGCGCTAGGCCTACCCATGCAAGTGTGGTATCATTTTTATCGGGAGACTTGGGGGAACGCTGGGTGGCAGGAAATTCGTAGCTCCTCCCAGATTCCAGAACTTTCTGCCACAGAAATGTGAGGAACATGTGTTTTTTTAGCCAAATTTTGAGGTTTGCAAAGGATTCTGTGTAACAGAACCTGGTCCGAGCCCCGCAAGTCACCCAATCTTGGATTCCCCTAGGTCTCTAGTTTTCAGAAATGCACAGGTTTGGTAGGTTTCCCTAGGTGCCGGCTGAGCTAGAGGCCAAAATCTACAGGTAGGCACTTCGCAAAAAACACCTCTGTTTTCTTCCAAAATTTTTGATGTGTCCACGTTGCGCTTTGGGGTGTTTCCTGTCGCCGGCGCTAGGCCTACCCACACAAGTGAGGTATCATTTTTATCGGGAGACTTGGGGGAACGCTGGGTGGAAGGAAATTTGTGGCTCCTCTCAGATTCCAGAACTTTCTGCCACAGAAATGTGAGGAACATGTGTTTTTTAGCCAAATTTTGAGGTTTGCAAAGGATTCTGGGTAACAGAACCTGGTCCGAGCCCCGCAAGTCACCCCTCCTTGGGTTCCCCTAGGTCTCTAGTTTTCAGAAATGCACAGGTTTGGTAGGTTTCCCTAGGTGCCGGCTGAGCTAGAGGCCAAAATCTACAGGTAGACACTACGCAAAAAACACCTCTGTTTTCTTTAAAAAAAAATGGGATGTGTCCACGTTGCGTTTTGGGGCGTTTCCTGTCGCGGGCGCTAGGCCTACCCACACAAGTGAGGTATCATTTTTATCGGGAGACTTGGGGGAACATAGATTGGCAAAACAAGTGCTATTGCCCCTTGTCGTTCTCTACATTTTTTCCTTCCAAATATAGGAGAGTGTGTAAAAAAGACATCTATTTGAGAAATTCCCTATAATTCACATGCTAGTATGGTCACCCCGGAATTCAGAGATGTGCAAATAACCACTGCTCCTCAGCACCTTATCTTGTGCCCTTTTTGGAAATGCAAAGGTTTTCTTGATAGCAATTTTTTACTCTTTATATTTCAGCAAATGAATTGCTGTATACCCGGTATAGAATGAAAACGCACTGCAGGGTGCAGCTCATTTATTGGCTCTGGGTTCCTCGGGTTCTTGATTAACCTACAAGCCCTATATATCCCCGCAACCAGAGGAGTCCAGCAGACGTAACAGTATATTGCTTTCCATAATCTGACATTGCAGGGAAAAGTGACAAAGTAAAACGTAGAGAAAAATTGATGTTTTTTTCACCTCAATTTCAATATTTTTCTTTTTCAGCTGTTATTTTCTGTAGGAAACCCTTGTAGGATCTACACAAATGACCCCTTGCTGAATTCAGAATTTTGTCTACTTTTCAGAAATGGTTAGGTTTCTGGGATCCAGCATTGGTTTCATGCCCATTCCTGTCACTGACTGGAAGGAGGCTGAAAGCACAATAAATTGCAAAAATGGGGTATGCCCCAGTAAAATGCCAAAATTGTGTTGAAAAATTGGGTTTTCTGATTCAAGTCTGCCTGTTCCTGAAAGCTAGGAAGCTGCTGAGTTTAGCACTGCAAACCCTTTGTTGATGCCGTTTTCAGGGGGAAATCCACAAGCCTTCTTCTGCAGCCACTTTTTCCAATTTGTTTGAAAAAAACGAAATTTTCACTGTATTTTGGCCAATTTCTTGGCCTCCTTCAAGGGAACCCACAAAGTCTGGGTACCTCTAGAATCCCTAGGATGTTGGAAAAAAAGGACGCAAATTTGGCTTGGTTAGCTTATGTGGACAAAAAGTTATGAGGGCCTAAGCGCGAACTGCCCCAAATAGGCAAAAAAAGGCCTGGCACAGGAGGGGGAAAAGGCCTGGCAGCGAAGGGGTTAAGCATTTTAAGTTTTATTTATGGAGTCTCCCTTTTGTTGTCAGAGCTGATCATATGCTTCTGATCTAAATGTTCTTCACCACAAAAAATGATGAGGTTATGCCTAGAATAAAGAGATGGTTTGAGGGATTAAGTAAATTTTAGATCCAAAGGGAGCATCTCCCCAATGTGAAGAACAATGTAGCAAATCGTCTCTCTTGCTTAACTATTGAAGAAGGTGATTATGGGCCTGACCTATGTCTGATCATTTGGATATCTAAGAATGTTAACAGGGAAGATGCCTAGAGATTGACGAGGGAGAAGGATGCTGAAGCAGGAAACATTAAAGAATATATAACAAAAGGATAACCTGAATATAAAGACGTTTTAAAGGGTTTTTGGTGTGTTTGGAAGGAACTGAGTTAGACCAGTGATGAACTTTTCAGAGATTTGAAGGAGGTACCTCCTGCACTTTTTAGACAGAGAGAGAGTTCAATCTAGCACACAAAGGCCACATTAGGAGGAATCTTACAGATGTATTGGTGGCTGGGGTTAGACGGTCAGGTGGAGAAAGTGGTAAGGAAATGTGATCTGTGTGCTAGAGACGACATACCTGGAAGAGCATTAAAAGCTCCGCTACCTCTTGTTGTGGTCCTATTTGTGTTAAGGAAAGAACAAGGGATTGCAGTTCATGGACCCTTTCCAGTGTTACCTTTCAGTGAACGCTATGGGATATTGTTAGAGGACTATACCTCAAATCGGTGGTGAATGAATGTGTGGATTTTGATGACATAAAAGGAGATAGATTTTCTTAAGAAGGAGTTCTCCAGTGAGGGGTGTTCAATCACCTTGTCATAGACAATGGGGATCATCTTATCTATCAAGAGATGCAAGAATTCTTGAAAAGTCTCTCTACTGTGCATTTGAGAACAGCATTGTACTCACCTCAATAGAGCAGCCTTACTGATTACATGAATAGAATGGTTATGGCCTGTGTTCAAAGAGTACTTAATACCTGAGCACCTCTATCAATGGTTAATGAGGGATGGTCGGTGCATCGTACTATCCCTAATTGTATAATATCCACCTGACTATTTTAGTTTATGAGAGTCATGGAGAGAACTTCGGTAGAGGCATAAACAAAGGTATGATAACAAAAACTGTGTCAAATGGATACAATGGAATGTGGGTGATACAGTACTCATAAAAAACTTTTTTGTGAAGAAAGGCATGTTCATGGAGCTTCATGTGACTCAAGAAGTCAAGAAAACTGTTGTTATATTGGATTGTGGTAATGTGTTCAGCATGTCTAGAGTTGTGCTACTAACTCTAGGATTCTAGCTCTACAAAAGTATGCCAGGGTTCAAATTTGACAATGCATAATAATGTTGACATTGTATGGGCCAGTAGTTGTGTGACATGCACAAGTACTGGGTCCACATTTGCCCTCTACTGGGAACCAAACACCCAATTGTAGAGTTTGGCTCTCCCAGAATAGCGAAGCAGAGCAGTCCAAGGCCTACTTAAGGGAGGTGGCGTGGGCTAGCAATCACCATGCGCTTGCTCATAATAATAACACTCAATAGATGATTGTCCAGTCTGTGTTTTTCTTTTGAAAAAGGAAACACACATTTATTACACACAAACTACTAAATACTATGCAGTAATTGCAAATATTCAGAAGGCTGATAAAAATGCCTCATGATGACATTGCACAATCACCTCTGGCCACCAAACGGGGTTCAAACCAGAAACCACATATCAGAATATCATCATTTTAGAAGAAAATGCAATAATCAAAAATAATCATAGGGAAACACACTTATTAATGTTAACTAAGCTTATACCTTTTGATCAGTAAAAACTGTCAATTCATTCTTTGAATAAAGCATTTAGAAATAATTATCACCTGAGCCTGTTGGTGCTTCTTAAAACATTCTCAAATTGAAGATGCTATTGTGACTATTGCCCCTAGAGACCATCACATTTTTATCACAGCACCTATAACCATAGACTTCGCCCCTAAATGGTGCTACACAACATATATACTTTTGGTAACATCCTTCAGTAATTACAACCATAAACCATGCCCCTAGAGTGCGCTGAACTCCCATCTAAACAGCACATCCTGCAGTCTGGGAAGTGCTTGAATTACAGGGAAAACCCTAGGTTGGATACCATTTTGCAGTCCCACCAAACTTATGGTGGGAGCGCTGAAATCTTTTTTGGGGGGGAGGCTGTGCCACTCTTGCAGCTCCCCTGCACTTTTTAACTTTGTTGGTGGTGGCCCCCCAATCCTAGTGCCTCTACAAGGGAAAAAGACAGTGCATAATGACTGAGCCCCCTGGGCATTATCTCCCATTGAGCCGGGGAGAGCAGTGTCTTTGAAGTTCCTTGATTCCTTTTTCCGCATGGCCTTTGCTTTTTGTGGGGGTGTCTGTTTCCTTCCAGACACCCTGTGATCTGTTTTGTTGGGCAGCAGCCCAGGGAGCCCACCCCAGAATGCCCTTGTCAACTCCCCACTTAAGCAGCACTCCTTTGAACTGTCACAGGCTGGGTTCTTCTGCCCTGCCAGCACCTGTGGGCAGGGCGCTGTGGTCCCCCACTTCCCTGAGACATGGATACAGGGAGTGGGGCAGACAAGCCATATCAAGGGGAGTGTGTTGGTGCTTCCCCTATTCCATTTGTACTCTGAGGGTCCTGAGATGGGGTCCTGGACTGATCCCCATCCTCTCCTCATGCTCTGGAAGTGTGACATCAGGGGCCCGGGGATGGGATTCCAGGACCCTCAATAGATAAACTGGCCTGAAGGATTGGGTCCCCAAGCCTTCTGGAATGCTGGAGAGGGGGCCCCTCACATGCCCTCTCCCGGGTCAACTTTTGGGACTTCTCCTTGCAGCAACTCCTCGGCCTCTGGCCCAGCCCAGGGGCTTACAAAGGCTTCGGCAGCAGAGCTCCAACCACTCCGGACCTCACTGAGGGAGTCAAAGATCAAATCCTTTGCAGGGTTAAATCTCAGATCCCATTGGGCTATTTTTCTTCTGGTGGGAAGCCCTAGCTACCTTGAGCACTTTCTTTAGACCTTGTGACCTCAAAGGTGATGAACTTTGCAGGGATATGGTTTCACTGGCTTCCTGCACCAGCCTTTCTCCTTGTTTTTCCCCTGGGCCTCTCTCCTCCATAGAGCAGAAGCCCAGTCTTTCCCACAACTAGCTCTCAGGTATGTAAGGGGACCAGTTTCTCTGCTCCTGGGGACGGCACCACTGGTCCTTGGGTCAATTGAAGACAGGGGCCTTAGTCCAGATTGTCATCAGGGTTTTTTTCCTTCCAATTGTCCATGGCAGCCAGTGTCCAGCAGAAAATCACAACCAAGAGAGAGCTCCCCCCTTCCCAAGACCTTTTAAGTGGGGGCAGGAAGATCCAGCAGGGATACACCCCTGGCCTATCCTGGGGTGCCACTTCACCTCCTGCCCCATCCCAACCTTCCTGAATAGCCTGCTGGTAAAATTCAATATGGCATCACTCAGGAGTCACTTGCCACATCTGCTCTGGAGATCTCAGCTCTGCTCCTTGCTGACATCAAGGTCAGGGCCTTCCCAGCAAATGTTCAAAGTAAGCCCCCTCCTGGTTGGCTCTGGAGGTCTGGGTTCCCTCCTTTGTTTAGTGGACTTGGGCAGGCCAATCCCTGGCACAGTGTGATTACTGGTTGATTGAGGCAGAGCACCCTTTAACTTTTTGGTTGGGGAGGCCTTTGTTCCTGCTGCTGGAGAGAAACGTAATTAACTTAGCACAGCAGGGTGACAAAAGGCCAGGGCTCTGATCCTGAGCAGAGGTAGAGAAATGTGACATTCCTGGATGACCCATAAGCTGTACAGATATGTTTGTGGAACTCACAGAATTGATTTTGTCATACAGTTTATGCCCCAAATCGGTATGTCGCTGAGATCTGTAGGCCAAGGGAAAGCGAAGTTGCACTCTAAGGCAGCCCTCCCAATAAGTGTATAATGAAGTGTCACTGCAGACAAGACAGTAAACCACACTAACTTTCCCTATGAGTGTACACTAACACTATCAGCCCTACCCCAGATCAATACCCAATCCTGCAGAGTCCACCCTGTGCCATGCTACCTTTGACTACAGGGATTTCCCACATTCAGCATTCATGTGTGCACACATGTTTATGTATAACCAGTGAAGTGCATCTTACCCCTGCTGTGTTGCAGCAGTTCCTTGTCACAAATGGTAGACACTGGTAGTAAACACACAGTCCATTTACCATGAGTTTACTGTGGGTGAGTCACACATTGAAAGGCTCACCCACAAAAGAAGTTCAGATATCAGGTGGTCAAAAAGCAAAAAATCCATGCAGATTTGATGGCCAGATCCCATTTCCTTACAGACATAAACATGTTCCTGTAATTGTGTTTCTTTTGGGTTTTTTTTCTTTTGGTATTTCCATTAGTTGCTACATAGCTCTATATCTTCTCACATGTCGTTACTAGTTTCAGTTATTCTTATTGAAAGGTGGGGATAAGTTGTGACTTATGTTAGTGGATTGTTGGGACTGTTATCTGCCTTTCAGAAGCATCAGTTTGTCATGCAGGAACAGTGTGCCAGGGGAGGTTCAATTGCAGGCATATGGAGCCTGGAGAATGCCCTGGGATGGCTGGTGACTCTGGAGCTGAATAAGTTGTATAACGCACTCACCTGGTTTAATTTGTTTCTTTGAAACTACACTGTGGAACACACTCCCACTCCCTTTGGCATAGAATTGAATAGAACCCCTCCAAGATCCTTCTGGGATAAAGAAACGAGGTGAACCTAAGTTCCTCTGCTTACAGTGTTCCAATTATGCACTCTGGCTGTATTTTTCAGTGTTATCCCTCTTTGCAACCTGTAGGTCTGATGCTTTTCATTACATCCAGGAACGAGATTTTGTGTTTTTGAATGGAATGGGTAAACTTGATGTGATGACTTCTCGTGTTCAGAATGCAGATCTTTGCATGTTTGCATACTCCAATGTGACATTGCCATTGCTCATCCCCCAGTAACCAGGCAGCCTCACTTTTTGTCATAAATATATTTGCATATGACAGTGCCCTGGGAAAGCCCATGGATGTCCCGGTTTTCCTCAGAATAAAGGCCTCCTGCCATTGGAAATCGCTATGGTAAAGTGCAAAGAGCATGAGTTCCAGAGGAAAATTTTGTTTGCACCAATTTTATCCTGTTGTAATAACGTCCATCCAATGGCAACCAACCCCACATTGTGAGGAGTAGATTTTATAAGGCATTCACATTGATGGTGCACAACCACCAATCTTACATGTCATGAATGAATGAATGTCTTATGTCATTCAGAAAACTGTGTTGTCTTTTATGTATGTGTACCACTTTTGTTCGAATTGCTGTAAAAGCTGGTCCAAGTAATGCCCAATGGATTCAAGTAAAGAGCGGCACGCTGAAACAATGGGATGAAATGGATGGTCCTGTGGGTTTTTGTGGACTCTGGGGAGCATATACAACTTGGGTCTCCTTGGAAATTCTGTTAATAAGCATGCTTTTGTACGATCACTGATCCAATCCGTGTCAGCTGCGTTGTTGGGGATGTCTTGCAAGGTCTTTTGAAGTGTTTCTGTGGGGTCAGAATCCAGTGGCATGTATACCTTCTGATAATGAACATGGGAATTCACCTTATCAATGTAGTACGCACTGTCCATCATAACAAGGACTCTCCCTTTACCTGCTGATTGGAATGTTATTCTCGGGTCACTGGCCAATAATCTTAAAGTACTCCATTCTTTGTTGGATAAGTTCCTTGATTCCTTAAAGGACAAATTAATTTTTTACATGTCGTTTTAACCAACCTCTCACAGGAATTTAAAGATGTATGGGTAACTAGCGTCATGAAAGAATTTTTTTAACAAAATTCCACACATTCAGGTTCGCTGCTGGGTTGTGATGGGGTTCTAAAGTACTGACGAAGTGTCTCAATCTGATTGGTCGCATGAATCCGAGGAAAGACATCTCGCTTTCCGTCTTGTTACTTTAATATGTCCGGACAAATGAAAGTCCCTTTGTTTAAATCTTTGGTTTGAAACGGAGTTCAGAAAACAGAAGAAATGTTGATTAACTGAGACTTCTTGCTGCGTAAGTTCATTCTGTCTTTTTCTTTTACTCTGCCTTCTTGTTTTTTGATGTTTTGTTCCAATTGATTGTTTGCCGCTGGGCTGATTGACAAAAAAGCTGATTGTGTTGGTTTGTCTGGAGCATTGCTTAGCAAGGGAACTTCCCTTTGAGATGCTTGTCTGTTTCGAGGTAAATTATCCTTGGTGAACTCTCCTTCGCCAGCGAGGCTTTCTTCTGAAGACACTATGGTGGACTTCTTTTGGATTCTCTGTTGTGACCATACCTCAGCCCAAGTATACACCTTGTCGAGTTTGTAGTCTATGATGTCCCTTTTAAACTTTTTTTTATTTTTCGTTTGTGTGTTTCTATGGCATAACTGTCAAGCTTTTTACTGATATCCTCTAAAATTAGCCTCCATTCATCATCGGGAATCCTCTTATTAAGTTCAGTTTTAATGTTGTGAATATTTTCTTCCTGTGATTTTAATACCTTTGACAGCTCTCAATTGATGAGTAAGATAAACTCTAATGAGCACTTGTTTGAATATGGCAAACCATTTATCCAAAAATTAATTGTTTGATTTGCATAACATTGGTCTCAGAGCTATACGTAGGCCTCTCTGTGTCCTTTTGACTTTATGATATTGAATTAACATGGTTGCGTGCAACCTTTGGTTGATTTCTTTATGGCAAGTATATTCCAATTGTTTCAGGAGTCGCGTGATAGTGCATGTTTCGGTACTGAATTCTCTTGTGTTTACTGTAAATTTCATTGGCTTCTTCATGGGAGAAAGCTAAGGTTTCAGCTTTGCTTGTAGTAAATTGTGTTTTATCCTCAAATTACATGTTTTAACTTGGGTGCATTGTGGTAAAAGAGACTGAGATCCACTGCTTACAATGTTCCAAAGACGCACTCCTGCTGTATTTTTCGACGTTATCTCTCTTTATAGCCATGTGCTGCCTGGGTAGGTGAAAGGTCTCTCATCCACCTGTGCTGCCAGGAGGGTCCCCTTGCCAGCGCCCAGGCACACTTCACTTGAAACCCACAGGGGTCCTTATCAGGCTTCCAAAAACATGCTTCACAATTGTTAGTGGTGTATCATGTTCATAAATGTATTCAATACTGTTTCAAGTTTACTGCTTCATGTATGAGTCCCATTCACCAGAATTTTAAGTATTCAATGTTAAATAATTCAAAGGCATGAAAATCCAAATCTACATTTGTCACTCCCTTGCACCTTTGCAATGCATTAGGGAGGATGTTACCCTTTATCAGAAGATCTGTGGATTGAAACATGAATTATCAATGGAGAACCTGAGCTCCTCCCCTGTCTCCTTCTATATACATATTGACCTCCCCTGCCCACCCAATTCCTATAGATTTTACATAAGACATCAGCAAATGTAGCTGTTTACAGCTGAGGACCCAGTATTCATTACCCTACATCTACACTTCCACGATCCTCTCTAATGTACTCTTGTTAATAGTTTAGGGTGTCTTTTTAGTGGAATAGTTACTGCTGCTATTCGTTGAATCTTGAAAAGTTTGATGTCTTCAGACTATTCTGCTTGTTACCTACTTTGTCTATTCCTTCCGACCCTTTGAAAACTCCATGAATCCTGACATTACTGCACCTCACATGCATGATTTTCCAAGACTTCCAGAAGGAACTGCAGCACTATATGATGACCAGCTTCTGTTTTATGAATTCCTGTTCCTCCTTTCTCCCATCACTCACTTCCTCTAGGGGACTTTGCCTGCCTCTGTGGCTGTACATTTCTCGATTCCTCTCTTGTAAATTCTTGCTCATGTCCCTCCTCAAGGAAGCAAAGTCATCCCTCAAGCCCCGTAATTATCCTTCCTGGAATTTCTTCATGATGGGGGCCTTATTCTCTTTAGGTGTTGCTGGGAGTCACTTGAGCTGTAGAGCATAGGCCAGCTCAATTTTCTTTAATGTCTCTCCCTTTTTTGATATCTGTCTTACTGAAAAGGTCCTTCCCAGTTTGTTTTCTCCACTCCGTTGCTTGCAGCCATGATAGAGAAATCAGTGCTGCCCCTTACTGCTCTGGGCCCATTCTTCCCCTTTAGATCTGCCCTTTAACCTAGTATTGCCAAGAGTCCCAATTCAGTCCTGTGTCCTGTCAGACCCTCAATGTCTTTCTTTGTGTTGATGTCACAGAAGGACTGGCACTGCCAGTCATCTACTGCCTACCTCTCACAGACTAGCCCTTGTTGTAGCTGTGGCAGCCTGGTGTCTTATCAAGTAGTTGGCCCACTGTTGTAGAGCCAGCCAGAGTTCTCAGTGTCTCTGGGTCCTGAAAAGTGCACCTCTGTCCCCAGCTCCCATTTCATTCGCCCTTCTACCTTTACGTGGGGAGACCTCAGGACGTTCCGAGCAAGCCATTCTGAAGCAGGCTCCTTAGGCCTTTCAACCAGTGCAGTTGGGCCCCAAAACATTCTATGGTCTCCTGTGCCACTCCAGACTCTTTCTTGTCAGCAAGCATGTCCTGGGTGTTGTGGTAGCCATCCTACCTTTGTGGTGGGTTGGGGCCTCCAGTCTCACCTTCTGTCAGTCCTCCGCTGGCCGTCTCCTGGCTGCCAAGTTGGCCCGCTATCACCCTGGCGTTATGCCATCCACTGATAAGAGGATGTATCTGTATCCCATCCTGTGTGCATTGGCAATCTGGTACAGCATAAGCAACCTCCTAGCAGCTTACTCTCCACTTTAAGCCATTTTACATCTGTGTGGTCTGGTGTAGATCCAGGTTCAGAACATCTCAACACAGTCTCTGAACGTGCTGCTCCACCACAGACACTGAGGTCGGTGTCCTGGATCCCGTGGTCCCTCCCTCATTGCTCCCCTGCCGTTGGTGGTTGCCAGTGCCTTTGAGTACTCTGTTCCCTGTTCTTAATATTCTAAGGATAGGACTCACATGTTAGAAGGCTAGGGCTGAGGACGAAGGATGCATTGCACAGCTCCATCACTTTGGCCATGCCCAGATCTCGGCCTTTCAGGATAAGCTTTCCCATGATCTTTTTCCCAATCCACAACCACTGTGACAAGGACATTGGTCACACACAAGAAAACACAACAATGACCACCCTCCCACTTGGAGAGAGAAAACTGGCAGGGCTTTTGATCTTTTTCTTTTGCATAAACAACTCTTGCTTTAGGACTTTTCTTCTACAGAACTAAACTATTGCTAACTGGCCTTCATGACATGGTGGCCTGCTTGGATTCAGGTTTTGTTGGTAGTGTTTCTGCCACATTGGCTAGAGGATTTCACCAAAACAATCCCTGCCTGATGAGATCTCTAATTATGGCGGGTGGTCTGCCTCCAGGAGGACAGAGGCAATGGCCTCATAGGCTGGCATGCCTCCTGTCATTCTCTGAGTCACCATTTTGTCTGTTGCAGAAACCTGGCTGCAGAATATCAGTAAGTTATTTGGTTGCTTTTTTCCCACTTAGTGTGTAAGCATCAAAGTAGAGGTTGCACGAGGTAACATTTTAGATCAATTTTTTTTTTTGCACTTTGTCTTCAGATTGAATGTAGTAGTCACTGCAGATGATGAAAAGGTACAAGGCTGTAAACTAATCTGCAATTCTTTAAAAACATGTGAAATTATTTTTTAATCCATTAGCAGCAGGTTTTATGTTCGAGACAACCTGACAGCCCAAGCTATATGATTACAAAAGACCTGTTGTCAGCTTACCAAGAACTTACAGTGAGGTTAAAGGCTGCTAAGTGCTTACCATTGGTTGTCTTTAGTGCCACCCTCGTTTGCTTGCTTCTTATTCAAAGGCTTGACTTGTCCGTCTTGTGTTTGTTTCTGCTCTGGAGCAGTCACTTTACATGTGTCCTTCCACTGCTCACTTTTAGGGCACAACATTTTTTATTTTTGCTTACGGAGACCATGACTGTGCATGTGGTTTCCAGCTGTCTCCCTTGTGTGGTTCTCTAGCCCCTTTGCTCTTTGTTGCTCTATTTCGTCTGTGTACTTCTATCCCCGGCTCTCCATATATTTGTCTCACCCATTTGCTTCTGTCCATGCCTGTGATCCATGTTGCTCTCGCCCATGTGTTTCTTTCTCCTCTCGTGATTTTCTCTCCCACGTGTGCCACTACCCTGACTTGCTCTTCTCTTGCCCCCTTCTTGCCAGGCTCCCATTCCCTGTGGTCCTATTTTTAGGCTTGAGCCTGTGAGTGCATGCGCTTGTGCATGCATCTCGTATGCAAGATGCTGTTCGTGTTCAGTGCAGGGCTTGAAGCCAGCCTGTCGCTCACTATTTGTTCGTTTGGATGGCAGTCTTTTTTACAGCCTCGTAATTCATTAAGGCATGCCTGGCATCATTTCCGTTCCTCTATGTGGAGCAGGGATCAAGTACTAAATGATTTCAACGTAATTAGTGCTGGCCTGCTGCTCCTGGCGTCATCGAGGTACTATTTTGTTCTGACTTCCAGTGCTCCACAAATAGAAGGCTTGTAACTGACAAAAACGTTCCCAGCATGACTATCAAAATTGTAAAGTTTAATTTTTTTAAGCAAACTTTATTTTATTTTGTTAAGTCGTCTTTTCTAAGTTTCCACTCCTGTTTTTTTTTTTTTTTTCGTGGGCGCTGTTGTCAAAAGATGCCAACTAACTTGTTTGAAAGATGCGAGAACTATTGCATTGAAAATGCTTGTTTTATTTTAACCTTAGCTTTCTTTTGAGGGCCAGACAGCAAACTGCCGCTGACATTTCCATTCTATAAATAAAAGCATTTTTACCGATGCCACACGCCAACCAAAGGCATTAGCTGAGACAGTCGTTCTCAAAGGCACGACCTATTGGGTTTGCCAAAGAGTCTTTCTCATTAGCATTGAAGTATGTTTCTCTATCTCAGGCTGTTTTTTGCTAGACAGGCAGCAGATTGTAGGCTCAGAGAACTGTAGAAGCTGAGAAGAGCCGATACACTGTAACATTTTTTTAGAACTATATTTGACCTTCAGGTCCATAAAATGAAATCAGAGTTATTTTTGTTCAGGTTACATGTCAGTCCTTGACACATTGTATTCCTTCACCTGCAGTCAGTTAGTATAGAGCTACAAACAGATACAAAGTAACAGTTTTACGAGCGTCTTGGTGTGGTTTTAAATGAACGTGGGAACACAAGCCTGCTTTAAATGACAGCGAGGACAAATAAATGCGTGTTTTTGTGCATAAAGGTGGTATCAGGGATACTATGCCTGAACTGGCTCAAATCGGGAAGCAAAATAAAATGCACATTCCAGCCTAAACGTTTAGCTTTAACTGGAACTAAAATAGATTTTTTGCATACCCAGTTCGGCCGCTTTCATGCGCAACTGCCTCGGAATCCTCTCTGCTGCTAACAGGTAGAAGTCAGGTTTTTTTAAACTCCCAACGCGCAGAAAAGTACTGTCCTCTTGTCGAATAAGAAAACGGGTTCATGTGACCGGATCATGCTCGCACACTTGTTTCTGAGTCTGAGACCAAGGGTGCCGGGCATTGCCTTTATAGAAGAAGTGCTTTATTGGGAGGAACATTTGCTTCCTTTTCCGGAAGTTAGGAACATGGCATCTCAGCAGGCACGCACTTTTCACGGGTGCAATGCAGCCGTTACATAACTAGAGGAAGATAATGTCAACATGTTGAGAACTTAATTTGTAGCTTATTAAGGTTGCAGGTCACCAGTACCATGCTGAGATCGATCTTGAATTAAAGGTTTAGGTGTGTGCGAATTTCGTGCAATTTGCTTTTGCGTAATTAAATTTGAAATTCCTCAAAAAGTATTTGCAAACTTCAAGATTAGCATTTCGAGTCATATTTTAAAGCATAATGCCTCTTTATTGCTATTTTGGACAAAAGGGTGTATTGTGCACTACAATTTAGTATTAGTATTTAAAAAAAATGCATAAAGTTTCATAAAATGTAATATATATAAAATTAAAAATGTTTTAATGTAAGTGGGAATTTTATGTTTCAATCTTTAACGATTTTATTTTTAAATCAATTGGATATGTTTTAAACAATTAGTTAACACAGCTAATGTGATGTAAGATTTCCTTTTATTAATTCTACATTTAAAATATATATAATTATCACACATTAATATTCTATAGTCAATTCTTTGTATTCTTTTTTTTAATTCAATAGACGTTACTATTTTTTCCCGTACTGTACCTTAAGGAGATGTCCACCCCAGTAGCCTGTGTGTGAGTAGTAACTTTACATACATAAATCCTATTCTTGGAGGATCCATCAGGGGATGGAGACATGTAAGTCGGCACCAATGGGTAGCTCTACACTCGGATATGATGAATAGCAAAAGCGTGTTACTACTAAACAAAGTAAGTTACTACTAGGTGCAGTATTATATTTACACACAAGTACATTTAAACATATACATTTACCTTTAGGAATAGGATTTTCAGCACAGCCAATGTGAGCAAATCTAGGCCCATATTTATACTTTTTTAGCGCTGCATTTGCGTCATTTTTTATGCAAAAGCGGCGCAAACTTGCAAAATACAATTGTATTTTGTAAGTTTGCACTGTTTTTGCGTCGAAATGCGTCGCTAAAAAAGTATAAATATGGGCCTTAGATTACTGGTGTCTTCTATATCCTTGGCCTCGTTTCTCCACAAGCAGCTGTAGTTGGGTGATGTGGAAGCTCGGGGAGCTACACGCTATCCTGCGGTCCACTCCTGCAGTGAGTTGTCCTCCTGAGCTGAGGCACCGTCCCAGTCATCTCTGTGTAGCATCTAGTCATGGAGAGTTGGCATGAGGTCGCTTCTGAACATCTCTCCTCTTCCTTCCTGGTGCGTGTCCATAATTCATGTGCGCTAGCTAGCTCACATCACACCAAAAACACCCCCACACACACAATCATGCCTTCAGCACCGACAAATACATTCGTTGGGCTTTTTGTGCGAGCCATGGCTCCTTTGGTGTGGAGTGTTTCTATTCTCAAATAATGGGATTGCCCTGCTGTAAAACCAGACACACAGACACTTACCGTATAGGAGAATCGGGAGCAAAATGCGACCTGCTGCAGTAACAGTACCTTTAGTGCTTCCGCCAGATTTTCCAGTGTAACTCGGTAAAATGGGTTTCATCGTGTGCAATTAATGCTCTTTGTATTACAATGACGTGTACACTGTCCTTGTATGCTCTGCACATATTCAGTGAATGTAAGTGTAGCTTGCACAACTGCTGCACATGCTGTAGCTATTTGGTATGAGTGAAGCATCCACAGATGTGCTGCTGCCTATCTTGCAGCAAGGAAGCGTGGGCTCCTCCTGGTCGTGCTGTACGTGTCCTCTGAGAGCGAAGCATAAAGAGCTACATTTCATTCAACACGAGTCAAAATGATTGACACAGTCAGGGTTTGAGTGTGAAAGGCGGAAGTGGGGACAGGTACAAGGGCCAAGGGAAATAGACAAGGTGAAGAACAATGAGCAAGATGGCAAAGGCGTAGCTTCTACGTGTGCATCAGGTGCAGTGGCACCGTAGCCCCTAGGAGCCCACTAAACCCAGATTTGTGCTATATTTCACAGTTCGAACAGCGTCCAGGGGCCCATTTCCTTCCGTGCACTAGGGCGCATGACATACTGGCAATACCACGTGCCAAAGGGAGCACAAGCTGCAAGGGGAGTGCCCTTTGGCCTTACAAAGGCCCCCACAGCCCGGAGCTCCAGGGGCCCTCCTCAGCACAGAATAATGTGCAGAGGCGGCAGACCCCTGAATGAGTCCCGGGAGGGTGGGGGATCCCTCCAGATACTTTTCAGGGGGCCCCTCATGTTTCGTTCGCCCCTGGGAGTGCCAGGTCCATTGGCAGAAAGTGGGATACTCAGGAGGGAAGCATGGTGCAAGTTGGGGGCAGCAATTCTCCACTTCTGACACCATCGCGCCAGCAGGACAGCTCCGCAGAGGACATGCAACTATTGAAGATACAATCATCACATGGGAAGGAGTACGTCTCAAAGGACATGTAAATGAATACCTGAGAGTCCATTAGTGAACAACGGTGCTTGTTAAATGAGGCAAGGGCAGAATTAGCAATACAAAAAAGAAAGCAACACAGTGACCCAAGAAATAGCAGCAGTCACTCAGGCCCAGGATGAGCGCGTGCAAGGTGAGCCGTGCATGGTGCAAGTGCACTGTTGCTCCTCGTGCACATCTCGAGAAAGAGTGTGCACAAGGGGGACTATGGGGACCTCGCTCAAACCCCAGCACCTCTTGCATGACCCTACACTACAAAATACGCGAACCTACATTTAATAATGCTAGTGCAACTGCGCAGTGTGGGGTGCAGCACAGGGTGCAGTCACGGGCAGCGCATGAACTGAGGTTTCGGCTCTGCACCAGGCGCAGTGGGTGCAGTGTCTGCACACTGGTGTCAGGCCTTTGGGCACCTCCTGAGTGCTCTCGCCTTTTCTAGCAGCTTGAAAGGTTCTCCAGCCGAAAGGGAAGAGAGGGGATTAAAGAGTCCTAAGCAAAGTTGACTCAAATGGTCCTCGAGTCCAAGTGAAATAGGAGAGATGAGGAAGAGCAGAGGTCCCAGAGTAGGAAAGGAGCAGAGAAAGAGATACCATAGAGTACAGGGGAGGGGAGGACAGAGAGGAGAGATACCAGAGAGGACAGAAAGGTACCAGGATAGAAAGGAGACGTGAAGCAACACATTCAAATGAAAGAGGATAGAGATTGAGTATAATAGGAGATCGTGGAGGAGAAAGTAAGAGGAGCATGGAGAGAGGAGGGGCAGTACCGGAGGAAAGGGGCAAGCGCGGACCCAAGGTACAAAGCAAAGATGAAGGAGGGGTAGACAGGAGCTATCAGAGCACACAGGAGTGTGAAGCGATACCCTACCGGGGCAGTACAGGCCCTTTTAGGTCGAGCCTAGACAGCGTATATGTGTTGACTGCAAGACCTGTTGGAATGAGTGAGTATAGGACTTTGCTCTCACTTGCCAGCTGCCTGCCGCATACCATAGGTTGAAAGCAGTGTCGCTCTTGTTTTGCTTCCTGCTAACTGATTTGGCAGCCGATATGTCACTTCCTGTAATTGGCTGAGGCCCACCGACAAAGTACAGTTTAATTACACCTAGAATGTTTTTCTGCTGTTTGGACGGGCAATTTTTTTTTTTTCCTGCCTCTGTGTTTGTTTGTAAGCACTGGTGTTGAAGCACGTGGTTTGTTTTCCGCGTTTGTCCTTCACTTGCTTACTTTACATAATCAGTAAATACAAGTAGTTGTGTCCAGCATGTGTTTTGTACTTTTTTTGGGGCTTTGTATGGCATGAAATCAACCCAAGAATGAATCCTCAACAGCGGTTCTCCCCACACAGCGGGAGAGCCAATGCTACAATATTCACTGTACTTGGGGAAACTCACCCCTTAATGCTTTGCAGGCACTCCTTTTACAACCCATTTTTGGCCATAACTCAGCCTGTGGTGTTCCTAGGGCAACCGGATCGCCACCAAAACATTCAGAACGATGTGCTCTTTCTGGCCAGGCCATCTTGTGGGTTACACTAGGTTAGAGGGGGGCCCAACAATCATAACCTTTCCCACCATTCAATGCATATTTAAATGTTTCTCTTATAACTGGAACTTTGGTTTTTACAGCTGAGAGGAGTTTGCTTGTAATAATATTCTGACAGCTTTGCTTGGCCTGCAAATGTGTAATGTACTATTCTCTTCAAGGGCAGAAGAATGATATGTACCCGAAGGCACTAACTCAGTAGGACCCACAGGGACATCTAGGCATGACAAGTGGTATTGCACCTTCTGCTAATGCACAAGCACAGTTTATTTCTGATAAAGGTTTAATGTATGAACAAACACAGTTTATTTCTGATAAAGGTTTAATGCACTGCATGGGGACTTGATACTTCTCAAGCCATTTCTGCGTTTAAGGGATATTCTAACCTTCTGACATCAGAAGTTCTGGCAGCGTTCTGTGACACTGCACTCTGAGTGTTTTTGGCTCCACAGGGACATCTAACCACGGCCAGTGGTACTGCTCCTTCTGCTG
Organism: Pleurodeles waltl; assembly: GCF_031143425.1. NCBI lineage: Eukaryota > Metazoa > Chordata > Amphibia > Caudata > Salamandridae > Pleurodeles > Pleurodeles waltl. The sequence continues at coordinate 885,646,076 of NC_090445.1, read as the reverse complement.
TTGACTCTACAGGGACATCTAGCCATGACCAGTGGTTCTACATCTTCTGCTGCTGACTCTACAGGGACATCTAGCCACAACCAGTGGTACTGCACCTTCTGTTGTTGACTCTACAGGGACATCTTGTAACGACCTGCGGCACTGCCCCTTGTGTCACTGACAGTTAAATGATATTTAAAATGCCTGCTAGGCCTGAAAATGTGTAATACGCTATGCCCTCAAGGGGCTGATTATATGGTTACACTGCAATGTTCTTTATCATTCTTTTTCATGTGATTATGCCCTCACGGAGCTGAATATATGGTTACATGACCACGTTTCTTTCAAATGCTATTTTTACTGTGGTGCTCTGTAGGGGCTGTTCAGACCATTACAGTCTAATGCCAAGTGTATGAAGGAATGCACAAACACAGATTATGTCTGATAAAAGCTTAACTATTTATAAGGTCCCAAATGCAAGGTAGTCATAATTTATAATGCCAACAGCTCTAACTCTCGCTAATGAGAGACCTATTGCGAGACCTGGGTATTTCTTCAGCAGACTGGAGCCCTTTGAGGCCAGTTTTGAAAGCCCAAGGTCGTACCTGGCACCTCTGTCACCAGCTCCCCAAAGTTAATTCTAGCAGCCAAGGGAAGGCTTCAAGAAAGCGAAAGAGAAGGAGGGAGGCCTAAGATAGAGAGAAAGCGATCAGTGAGGGAGAAGACAGAGGGGAGGAGACGAGGGCGAAAATGGATGGATGGAAAGAGACAGGTTGCGCAAGGAGACAAATGGTGTGGGCGGGTTTAGACATTTTTGCCAGGGCTGCTTTTGGTTCCCCAGTCCAGCCCTGAACCTTACGGCTTGAGAGACACATCAGGTGCAGAGCCGGATAACTGAATTTGGAAGATGGGCTTCAGTAAGACATCCAAACCTTGAGCATTGTAACTTAATTTACATTAATATATCCCAGAATAGACAACTATGGAGTCAAATAATTTAGTCAAATAATTTAGAAAATATGTGTTGTTGCCATTCTGTATTTTAAGGGGACTGTCAGTTTGGTTAGTGAGTACTCGAGACCATACGTCCTCTTAACACATCCATAAATATACCTCATCAGTTATTTTGACACATGCACCAACAGATTATTATATATTCGAGGGCTGCGGACTATAAAATTAGTAGGCTCTGCTGCTGTGTGCCAGAGATGCCTGGATGCCAGGGCTCTCATTAGGCAAGAGCTTTAAATATGCAGGTCATTCTTTCCCTGGCGCATATTGTGCCAGTTCTTCAGTTATGTGAAGACTGTTTATGGCAGCGTATAACATGACTTGAAAAAGCATTGTTTGTGTCACACAAGCATTCAAATTAAAATGAAATCTTGATCATACCGGGGGTAGTTATACCAGGGATTTGACTACTCCAATTATACTATGATTCAGATAAAATCAGGGCAGTGTTAATGAGCTCACACAGGGCCAGCTTTATGGCAGTGTGACCGGTGCGATTGCACTGGGTGTGGATCTGGGGGGGGGGACTATTTTTCATAATAACTTACAATATAAAAACACGTGCTGCAGAGTTCCTTGTGGGTCTAGTTTTCATACAGCAATAGAAATGTCATGATGACTCTTGGGATTAATGTTCCTGATAGAAAGAGATAGATTTAAATTTTGTCTAGTGGCAGCTTTGCCAGAAAGTAGCACAATGGGTTATTAGGCCTGCTGCAAAGAACAGATCTATATTTTAAGTACATAGCGGAGGCGAGTCAGCCTTTCCCTGCATTTTAAAACTAATTCAATGTATGCAAGAGAGGAGCTATGAAGAGATAATGGGCGCTTTTGCTGGGTGTCAGTGAGGGAATGCGAGGAGAAGGTCACGGGGGTCGGGTGTGGATGCCAAATAAAATAGCAGCCGCTGAGCTCACACACAGTGTGCCAGATCACTTCACAAATGACATCAATTATATCACAGGAGACATGACATACAAGAGTGCGAGTAACATTATCAGCCAAATGTCTGTGGTTGCACTTTGATTTCTTTGGGGATGTACTGTGGTATGTGTTGGTATCTAAAGATGGTGCTCTTAAATGTTCTTACTTATTAGTTGTGAAGTCATAAGCAGCGCAGTCGGTGTGTGAGTTATAGGTTACATGGCTGTTGTGCGAGGTGTGGATTGAGTACTAACAATAATTAGGGAATTTTAGTGCCTTTTTTTATTTTAATGCAAACCATAAGTAGGGTTACAAAGAAAGAGAGCACACTGCTTACACTCCAGCTACAAAGTCCAACCCCAATGCATCATGGTAAATGCAGTCAAATTCATAGTCTGTTCAGAAATTAATAAAGTCTTTCAACTCTGTAGGTGCAGCAAGTGCTGTATTTCCCTGTACACGTGTTTCTGGGTTTAGCCCGTCATCAGCAGGGAGTAGCATGATATAGGGGCTTGCTTGAAATGCCGCCAAAAGTCTTCTCGGGTTTATGTACCACTCATGCCGGACAGGTGCCTCACCAAGGCTCATCAGCAGTGGTTCAAGGGAGCCGTCTTAAAGACAAAGTTACAAAGAAAGGGAGCACACTGCATGCACTCCAGCAACAAAGTCCAACCCCAAAGCATCATGGTCAATGCAGTCGAATTCGTAGTCCCTTCAGAAATTAATAAAGTCTTTCACCTCCGTAGGCGCAGCAAGTGCTGTATATCCCTCTACAAGTGTTTCTGGGTTTAGCCTGTCATCAGCAGGGAGCAGCATGGTATAGAGGCTTGCTTGAAATGCGCCAGATATCTTCTCAGGTTTACATACCGCTCATGCGCACAAGTGCCTCACCATGGCTCGTCAGCCATGGCTCAAAGGAGCCGTATTAAAGACAAAGTTACAAAGAAAGGGAGCACACTGCCTGCAGTCCAGCAACAAAGTCCAACCCCAATTCATCATGGTAAATGCAGTCGAATTCAAACCATAAGTGTACTTTAACTTTGTTTTCAAGTGAATTTGAAAGGTTGTTTTAAGCATACATTTATAAATGAAGAGTAAAAGGAACCATAACTTCGCTTCAGCTGTGGGTTTTTCAGTATTTTTTTCAAAAGTGTTTATGTACAGCTTTGTTGGAACTATACCCGACCGGCATAGACTACAGTTTTGTGCATCAGGGTTTGGCGGAAGGGCCTGGACATTGCCCACACCCTGCACATGCCCTCCCACTGCTTCACACAACTGTTGGCCAGGCCCAGTCCTCACTCTCTAGGGGAATCCAAACCCCTTAATTCTCACAACTACTGCGGAGCATGACCAATGGCGTTGCCTAGCGGGGATTGGCTACACAGGTTAATCTCAGAACTTGTTCTCTAAACAGCAGAGCTAAGCCTTGAGGCCCTAGGCCAGGCCTTGCACCCAAACATTTAACCTTTTGTGCACATGGCCATTAGCTGTGTGCATCGTGGGGGCAATAGTTTGATCTTTACATTTTATTTGGGATTTGTGCAGCTGGATCCTGAGACCTCGGTGAGGATCCGCCCGGCCCAGAGACACTTCAGGATTTGCACATCTGCTACAAGATTTGTGAATCTTGTTACAAAATCCACTTTTTAAAAACTCACTTTAATGTCTGTGATTCATTTTGGGCTCCCTACCATCTAGGCCTGAGGGTCAGGGTATGCTCACCATTTCCCTCATGCCCATTTTATTTATTTAGATTTTTCTCATCATGGTGCTTGGTGCATCCAGTTGGGTTCACTGTTCAAACAATGAGAATAGAATTAGATTTTACCGTTTCTGATCCCTGAAATGAAGTCATTAGGCAGAAAGAAGACATTTAGAGCAGTGTGCCTATTTTACATGGCTATAGTTTGTTGCACTAAAAAAGGACTTTGGATGTGATTACATCTTCTGAACTTCAGTTGTTCTTTGTGTATTTTTAATTACTCTGCATGTAAGATGTATTGGCAAAAAAATACTAGCTATGTTTTGGTGTTTTCAGTTTCACACTACAGATTCAGCTTTTACTCTCTACACTCGTGACATTTCTTTGATCTGAAGAAACAAGACACCACAGGTTTAAGCTGTTTGGGAAAAGGGTGATAGTGTCACCAATTATTATAAGGAATAAAATACACTTTTCTGAATAAAAACTGAGTTCCATTACCTAATAAAGGAAGTCAGCCTTTGGCCTCATTCCTCTACATAGCCTCAGAAGATCTCAGTGACTTGCAAAATTCTTATAATGTATAGCAGGGGCACTTTATCTAATACACATATTACATGTTTGGGAGATTTTATTGCACAAATTACTGTGGCATTAAATGATATAGTTCAATGGAACTTGTGAAATTTGAAAAATATTGCACGAGTTTTGAAAAATATGGGTTTCATCACCATAATGATAACCACCAAGCTAGTCCGCAGAGCTTTACCGCTGTCAAAGCCACAAGATTTATGCAGTAATGGCAGAATGAATTATGCAGCAAAGTTATCTACATTGTGTGACAAGGAAAGCAAATTATGCGTCATTATGTGACACCTTCTCTGACACAATTATGTTGATCCATTTGAGCTAGAAACAACATTTTTTGTTGAGAATTGTAATTTTTTATTGTTGATAAGCAGGAATCTTACAATCTATTACACTTAGCAAATTAATGCTTATCGATCGCAATGTATAAATATGAGCAAAAATGAATGCCCACTCATAATCAGGATTTATAATTTACCTATGATAAAAAGAGACAGAAGAGAAGGAACAAGAGAAGAACAGACGAGAAAAAAAGCTTAAAGAAAATCTATATTGTGCCTCAGTTTCGTTGTCCCAAATTCTCCTGAATGTTTTTTAATGCACCAACACTTAGCGAATAAAACTCCTCTCATTGCTTTACCGGGATCATTTTTACCACCCATGATTCAAAAGAAAAAGCAGCATGAGATTTCCATTTTGCAGGATTAATGATTTAGCTAGCAGAAAACAAACAAAAAAGTATTGTTGTTGCACCTAATATCACCCCCTGTACATCTGACTCAATTTGAACTTGCAGCTTAGTACTGGCTGAAGTAAAAACCTTGACCCAGAAGCTGGATAGTAAAGGCCAGAAAAACCCATGGAGCCAATCGCCTCTCAAATGCCCTCTTCGAAACATACCACTGGGGTCGAAGGGAACATTTTCTGCTGTTGATAAGGGGTATAATAGAATGCCCATTTATAATAGAAGGCCATTCTTTTAAAGTTCGCTCCTCTGATGGCCTTAGATTATGGCAACCCCAAGGAATAAGGTCTATCTTATCTCCCGTGATGTTAGAGCTCGAAGCCAATGCTATGGGGGCAGCCGTCTCCTGTAAATGGAGATGCAGAACACAGTATTGCATGCCCACTCCTGTAACCTTGCTTACGAAATGGACTTTGCTAATGTTCTCCTTGACTATGCTGGATGCCCTTGACTTGCAACACATAGTGTAAGAACAGAGAATATGTTGGTGTTACCCGTAGTCACATGTTCCCTGGATTTAATATGCCCGGCTAATAAGAATTAGTAACCCTATAAAAGCGACCCTTTTCCCACTTCCTAATACTACTCAATTCTAGAGGTATACCTAGGAGCATGCATTCTCGCAACTGCACCAAGGGGTGGAACAAGGGAAAATGATTCACCTTTTTAAGGTGCGTGAATTTGCTTGTGAAAACATACAGAAACCTGGAGCATTTGGATAATTTCAGGATTTTCAAAAAGACAGAAAGGAAGCTGAACACCTGCTTTATGCAGCATGCTTTGAAGTTAAAAGCAATTTGACAGACTGTACTTTGATGCAGCATGATTCAGCCAACCAAGAAAGGCTCATGTGCAGAAGTGCCAGACCTCCATCTTCTGCATTTAGCTGCATTGTGATCTATTTACTACAAACTCCCCACCCCACTACAGAAAATGGCACATAGCTTGCTATATATCTATGAAAAATGATTCCCGTGCTTTAACCAGAACGTTAAAAAAAAATTAAAGTGAACAATGGGAGAATCAACATCTTATTCAGGGCTACACGTCCCATAATGGTTAACGGTAGGTTATGCCAGTTGGCTAATAATGATCGTGCTTTATTGAGCGTGGAAATATAATTAATATTGAACAGGTCTGAAACTTCATGCAAAACAAATATGCCCAAGTACCTTAAAGGACGGGTGGTCGAGAAATATTGTTGCATATCTATGGGCAGGATTGAGCTTGAGCAATTGTAGAGGAGGACTTCCGATATGGCCTGGTTTTTCTTATAACTCCCAATATCTGAAAAGATGTGCACTTTATCAAAGGTATTATGAATATTTTGTGCATCACCAGCCAAGTAGAGGATTAAGAGCCTGATTTAGATTTCGGCGGACGGGTTACTCTGTCACAACGGTAACGAATATCCCATCTGCCAAAATATAAATCACATAGGAAATAATGGGGTTTAGATTTTGGCGGACGGGATATCTGTCACCATTGTGATGGAGTAACCCATCCGCTGAAATCTAAATCAGGCCCTAAGTCATCAGCGAAGAGCTTTGGTTTAGGCGCCTGGAAAGAGTGGCCTAACCTGGGGGTCTTGTGTACGCGTGGCTGCTAAAAGCTCTACATAGAGACCAAAAAGCCTTACCTTGTGCCTCTGCTTATAGAAATGTGGCCTGCTGCTTGGGCATTAATAATAATTTTAGCCTCTGCCTTAGCATATAGATTTTTCAGCAGCGGGATTAGTTTTGCAGGAAACCCCAAACCGAGTAAGATGGGAAACAATATTTCCCACTGCACATGATCAAAGGCCTTCTCTGCATCAGGCATGATTATGGCGGTCATATTGCTTGAGTAACAGTCAATCGGCTGAACAGGATAGGTTGTGTTCAGTGTCATGGATCTCCCAGGCAAAAATCCATTTTGATCGCCATGAACTATCGAAAGTGCAGGAGGAGCTATTCTTAGTGTCATAATTTTAGCGAACAGTTTATAATCACTATTTAATAAACTGAAAGGATGATAGAAGCCAGGCTGAATAGTAGGGTTATACTTTTTAAGGAAGCTTACCCGCCTCTGTAAATTCTTTGGGAATTTCGCATCCTTCTAGAATTTCATTGAACAGCACAACTTAAAAGTTGACAAGGTGCACCTCAAATATTCTGAAGAACTCAACTGGTAGGTCATCGTTTCTGCATGCCTTCAAATTTGGCAATGATTTGATAGACTCTGTGATTTATGTATGCGCAATACAGACTCCCACCATTTCTTGAGAGCCCCTGCTCAATGAAGGTAGGTGTATTGGATGTAAATAGTCCTCAATCATTCTGTGCATGGGGCTTATAGTAGAGGGATAAAGATCTGCATAGTGATCCAAAAACACCTTGCAATCTGATCGGCAGTCATTGCGGTGAGATTCTTTCTCACATCAAAAATGTATTTAATAGTTCCCTGATTTCATTTCTTTTTGACCAACCAGGCCAAGAAGCACCCTGTGTGTTTGCTCTCCTTATAAAATTGCTGAAAACATGAATTCTGAATAACAAGTTCCCTAGAGGTACAGTAGTCCTTGAGTCTTTGGCCTGCTAGTCAGCTTTGGAATCAGAGGTATTTAAAGTGGAGTCTTCCCTACGGACTTGCTCTAGTTCTTTTTTCAGGACAGCACTTTCCTCTGATCTTGATTTGTTAGCTCGAGCAGTAAAGGAAATTGCTTCCTTGCAGGCCCCCATACGGCAAAGCTAGAGGCTGTATCAATGTTCCTCTGAAAGAACTCCTCCAACACCATGCGCGTGTCCACAACCCAGTTTTCTTGCATTAAAAGGGATTTGTCTAGTGACCACTGTGGTCGCTTGCGCGAAGGGCTTCGCAGCCTTAAGTCTAAAAATGGGACTGAATGGCCAGAGAAGGGGTTCGACAATATACTAGATCTGTCTCTTTCCGAATTATACAATGTTAATAAAAAATCAAACCACAACGCATAGTTCTAGCATCTAAAGAAACAGGTATATTCTCGCCCCATGGGTGATCGGTTCACCAGGGGTCAATCAAGGCTAGGTCCCATACTAGCTTGGCTAAAAATCTGCCCGTCTTAGGCTTATTCTGCTTTTTGTTTTAACAGGAGCAGTCCCATTTGACATCCTGGATGTCACTGAAGTCACCGCCAGTTGGAAGCAGTCCCTTAAGAGGAAGATAACGTTACATACTTCTTCTAAAGGGATCACCTTGTCATCTATAGGCCCGTAAAAACTGACCAGATGGATAGTTTGGTTATAAACCTGTAAAATCACCAATATCCACCTGGCTTTGGGGTTCCTTACCACCTGAATACTTCCCCTGGAAAGCTGCAAGCCAACAAGATGGCCACCCATCTAACTGCCGAATTTACAGACTCATAAAAAGCACGGGAGGCAAATCTAGGGATTATAGGTTACTTAATGGAAGCTTTCAGATGCCTCTCCTGAAGCAAAATAATTTGAGCTCCGGTCGATTTGAGCCAAGGTAGAATAGATGTAAATTTGGTATAGTTGTTAATCCCGTTTGTATTACCTGAAGCAAACCCTCATATATTTGGGTCTAGTCACTAGGATGTTCATGAAGGGTTGAATAGTTGTCTTACCAACTGCTCCTTACAGCAGAGCCTAATGACCACTGCCTTGCAGCTAACCTGGCGCGGACCTGACTATGTGAGATGCGGCATGAGCGATTCAAATGGTGACGTTAATGGCTGTGTAGATATAGCTATGTAGACAATATCAATCTGATATTCAATTTCTCCCTTCCCCTCCCCAACATGCCCACACCCACCCTCTAGTCGTCCCCCCCACACACCCACACACACCCCCGAGAGCTACCTCCCTTTTAAATTATGCTGCAAAATATGTGTCAAGTAGAGAAAATTCAAAGTTGGTCAAGGCCATCGTGTAATCAACAATTTGTTCAAGAAACGTAAACAAAACCAAAACATTCTAATTCCAATCAGTAATCATTGTTTGCTGAACCTTGAGGAGAACAGCTTCAACTATCTCTTCCTTCTAGAGATCAAATGTGTTTCTAACAATGCAAATGGTGCTTTATGTATAAAATTCACTATTATTAACAGCATACCTGAGTATTGTTTTCTCCTTTTTACTGCAGACAACTAAATATTTCCCTACTACTTTCTATAACATTTCTCTGTTTGAACAGCCTCAAAATGTAAAATATAAAACAAACAAAAAAGTCACATGTGTAATATGGTGCTATGTTGCCATCTTGAGGCTTTGGTGACAATTACAAACCACATTGCCTTTGTTTCAGAGGCTATTTTGGATCACACTACACTGGTTTGCGTACATTGGCCCATATTTATACTTTTTTTAGTGCCGCATTTGCGTCATTTTTGACGCAAAAGCAGCGCAAATTTCCAAAATACAATTGTATTTTTGTGTATGTTTGCGCCGATTTTGCGTCAAAAACGACGCAAATGCGGCGCTAAGAAAGGTATAAATATGGCCATTCATTGTACGCACGATGTTCTGTTCGACTCTGTCATTCAAGTTTCTTTAAAGTGTTTTTTCACATTTAGAGCATCAAGATAAAAGAAAATGGCAAAGTGCTCATCATATATTTATTTCGCAGCTGCATGATCACATTCCTAATCACATTCCTACATGCCTCGAGCAAATTTATATTAGACTGATTTACAGGAAGCATCATCTTGAACTTATAGGTAATCGTTGAGTCTGCTTGATAAAGTTGGGCACGCTAGACATATTTTGTGAGGATTTGTTTTTTAGATAGGTAGGTCGAATGTAACTCTTCTTTACTTGTGCTACACAATGCACACTTCACTTCGCTCTTTGATTTTCTGGTGTATTCCTCTATCTAGGGATAGTTCGGCATGGATGGGTGAAGCCATGCCAGGTCTTCAGCCAACATTTCCATTTAGTTCTATTGCCTAGTAAGTGTACTATGGAAAACATTAAAACCTATCTGATCAATTGCCTAAATAATTGAGAGTCTAAACCAACAGCCCCCTCTTGTGGTAATAGTGCGTAATGATTCCCACACCAAGTTGTAGAATAAAAAATGTATTGATCAAACAAATCGGAATATATGCACAAGTTTTTTTTTTAAAACACAATAACACGTGGGTTGGGCGCTCGCCTTGGATATTCCGTGAAAATGTTAACGAATGAAACCATTATGACGTCACAGAAAGAAAAGCAAACAATCACCCTTGAAAGACAGCACCTCACATTTGACCTCAGTCTTTTAATGCACAGCAAATGTGGACAAGATTTAAAGGCCTGTTAACAGAAAGCCAGTTTGTGGAAGAATACAGAATACACAATTTAGACAACAGGAGGGACGAACTGATCCTGGAGAGTCTGAAGCAAATAAAGCCAGCAAAAGGAAAGCTAGAAAATGTGAGTTATAAACCACAAAGCCAATGCATTCCTAGGTCAACTTTCTGAAGGTTATCAAGATGTCTTAGGCAAACCAGACAGCTGCGCTGTCTGGTAGGCTTCAACCTAATGACGGATAGCAAATGTGGTATTATATGCCCTTCTCCTACCCTTGACATCAAATTACTTGTCATAATTTCATCTTTGACCACCCAGGATATCACTAGAAGCCGCATCATATGGCCCTTCAACCTGATAACATCATAAATTGATTCTGAAAGGCAAAGAACACAATCAAAACAAGTCAGTAGAGAGGTATCTAAGGCAACCTTACCCTAAGTAACTGGTGCCTTGAAAAAGGAGGTACAGTGCTGCTCACTAGCAGATCTGATCAGTTATAGCAAGGGCATTTCATTTTGATTGCAAAAAGATACATTTTATTGTCTACACAAAAGTGTGAGTGTTTTACCCACATACATAAGCAGCACAAAACCATTTGACATGTACTACATAGCCATGCAATTTATGACATGTAAAATAGTTATTTCTATCCATAGTCCTGTGGGTGGACCAAGACATTCGTCATCCTCTCTGGTGCTTCTGTGTGGCATGCCCTAGATTTATACATATAATCTCCTGTCCTGGTGAACCATTCCATGCTCCTTGTCTATTCTCCAATGGAGGCCATCTGATTGCTAGTATCAGGCAATTTCCCTCTTGAGCACCAATAAAGCCATAGCCACCACCAGTTTAGTAGCACATCGGCAACCCCTTTTATCCATCAGTCCCAAAAGGCACATCTTCTGGTGAGGTGTAACAGATCTACCCACAATATGAGACATGATCAAGTATATATGGGCCAGGACTGTTGGATCACATGGCACCCCAGATTGTGTTGTAAAAGGTGCCGGGCTCTGCCTCCACTTCGCAGTGAGGGTCAAGGCTTCCCTCATTTTGGCCAGTCTAGCTGGGCTTTCATACACACAGTGTATGTATTTCCACTGACTCATCCTTATTCTCATGGACACTGCGAGAACTCTAAGGGCTATCTTTACTTCTTACTCACTCCTTGTCTACCTCCAAGAGACCAAAATCTTCTGCCTATCTTTCTCTTAGTTTTACTAGGGTGTCAGGACTGTTATTTGCTAGTGTACAGTACAATTGAGATATATCCTTCCCACCACATGCTCCTAATGTAACCCTTGCCTCTAAAGGGCTAAACCCCTCTCATGTGTATGCCTAGGGTGCGACTCAATTGGCGATACCTATAAATAGGGACCCATACAAAAAATGAAGTGTGAGAATGGCCTTAAATGGTCGCCAAACTAGATGTCACAGAGTTTCAAAATGCCAATGTAGTGTCAGGATCGGAAGCCTTCTAGACCCACAAGATGTTTTAAATATGGCCCTTGTATGTGTTGCACAATCAGAGTTGCATAGGTCATGTTGCTCAATCTTGGTGTGAAAAAGGGCCCTTCAGTATAATATTTTATCACCAATGTTTGGCCATGCTGTTCCCTCATTGGTCATTTCATTGGAGTACCTCTGCTTTAATGACCTGGGGCATGATACATCGATTATGTTTTCCACAATACATTAAGTCAAGAGCATCAGAATCCTGATAATGATTACACGCTGCTGCCCTTTATGCTATTACATATGTTTTAGTGGATGAATGCCTTAAAGCTGAGATCTGTTGTCCTATGCCCTTACCGTTTTGATGCTAGTAGTCTCTTATCAAAGGGTCTTGCGAGGAATTTAGCAATTTTTAGTGTTCCCTCACCATTTTATTTCATTGTGGGCTTGCCTATCTAATGCCGCAGTTGTCTGTCAATTCACAAATGTTGAGAATGTTTACCTGGTGATGTGGCTACAGGGGCGGAAGTGTCTATTGTGGACACTGCAGTGATTGCTCTACAAATTCTTCCATCAAGGCAAGTAAGGGTTTGGTGCTTTTCTACCCATACCCTACCGATCCACACACAAACACACCCCCGGCCGCATCCCCCACCCTGGTTGCTGTTGACTCCTTCATTCTGTGTGCAACTCTACACCTCGTTCTTGAAGGGTGCTCTACCATTTCTGGAATTCTTCCACTGATCTGTTCATTACCCCTACAGTATTAGGGCTGGACTCTGGTACATAAGTGAGACTTTGGCAACAACTTTGGCATGTTCTGACACACACTCCTCAGCTAGAATCCCGAGTTCCACCTTGCTGAACATGTGTTCCCTTTTCCTTCCCACCTCCTCCTGCGTGGTGAGTTGCTGTCCTACTGTTGTACAGTTGATGTGACCTGTTCTCTTCCCCTAAGCCCAGCAACTGGCCTTCTGGAGCACCTCCTGGTTTTGTCAGTGTCACCAGTGTCTGCTGATGCGGCAGGCGGAATTTGTGAATTACACTTATTCACAGTTTGGGGTCCGGTATTTATGAATTACACACAGAGCAGCAGAACCACACAAGTGATGGACTAAGTGACTAAGTCAGCAGAGAGATCAGTTGAGAGGAAGAGAAAGCTACCTTGTGCTTGAGGCCTCCACTGCCCCCCACACTATAACACCACACAACACTTCAGTGCCACAACAGGCCACTGGGGCCAGAGCCTCAGTCAGAGCTTGACAGCAGCACACTTAACATCTTGTTTTGGTGTTTTTGTACACGTGCACGCTTCCCATGCCTTGTCCTGTACCCGGTCTGGCGTAAACCCCATGGATCACGAGGAATCAAATATATATAAATGAATAAATCTACATCATGCCAGCTATTATTTTTTAAGGTATGTATGCCACATACCTCTTAAAAACAGGACTGGCATAATGTAGGTTTATTCAATTAATTGTTAGCATTTCAGTTGGGATTAACAACATCTTTTTGGAGCAGATAGGTGTGCTGCACTCTGTCTCAAGAGGTTGTTGTTAATCTAAATCAAATGTACATAATTCAATTATTAATTCCATGTCATGCAGGCCAATGCTTTAAGAAACATGTAGCCTCCGTGTTTTGTAAAAAAAAAAGTACTTGGCCCTTTAGATTGCTTAAAGGGAAAATGGCTGTATATGAGGAATCATATGATGTCACTTCTGGTCATGTTCTCTGGCGTTGGATGAGGTTTGATGTCAGTTCCATCACCATCAGGGTTAGGGGTCATATAATGTCACTCTCTATGATGCTGTCAACTATGCTAGCTAGGAAATCACTCCAATTGACAATGCTACTTTTTTTGTAGCCAGGGCTGGAGACCTTGCTTGCATTCCTAAGAAATTAAGTTACAAAATAATCATCAAGTCAGAACTAAAACTTTAATCTGAGGAAATGATTTTACAAATCTTAAAGATACGAATTCCCAGCGTAGGTACAGGCAATTTTCCTAATTTACATACTTATGGCATATCATGTAATCGGGAAAAACTCCTGACACTGAAATCGTCATGCAACATCACACTATTGTTTTTTCCCTTCATAATTCAGAAAGACGCACAGCAGTGACAGCACAAGTAGGTTCTGCAACACCAATATAATATCACAAAAGTAGCGCTTAATTTGTGCTGGTACATGCACTGCCCAGCACAGGAACTTGTTTCTCAACACTGATAGGTACTTATGTGCATCCACCACCTTTTGGCACTCTGAGCCTGATTCACAAAGGTAAACATGCACTTCTGTGTAAGTTCATGATTGTTTGCTATTCACAAAGCTATTTTACGAGTAGTATGCTTACCACTGTGGAGTCTCCACACATAAAAGCTAGGGATGTCCTATATTTTTATGTGCAAATCCTACCTTTTTATGTGCAGAGAGACTGCAGTTACAAAGATACTACTAGTAAAATACCTTTGTGAGTAATGAACAATCGTAAACTTACACAAAAGTGTGAGTTAACTTTGTGAATAAGAAACAATCGTAAACTTACACAAAAGTGTAAGTTACCTTTGTGAATCAGGCCCTACAGTGCGTACTTCTTACCCAACCACATCAGCGGAGCATATAACTACTGATATACTATTGAAAAATGATTAAAGTCGCTCTTTCTGGCCACCCCCAGTGTTTGAGCTGATCTGGGACAGGCAACCGTGGCACTACTTTAGGTCCTGGCACATCATCTGATGCATAATAAGCCCTTTCCCAAAGGAAGTGTCCTCCATACTCCCGAAGAAGCACGCTTGTAGTAAGGGTGTTTCTTTAGATTCAATCAGAAGAACAAAGGGGCTAGAAGTATGTCAGAAGGATCGTAATTAAAGACAGCACCACTGCAAAGAGGGCTCCTGTTCGGCCTACCTGGACATTCTCTGACTATCCGTATCTCATAACAAGGACCTGCACTCATTCTAATACCACCGCTCTCGGGGACTGAAGCAGTAGTCACTCAGCGGATATGGAATGCGAGACGACAATACACTGAGAAAGTTGACATGTGGCCGTATATTTGTTCAAAGGAACCATCGAGGTCATTTTGTCAACTTTGTATCTGTGATGTGTACTATTTAAGACCAAACTTTACATGCAAATAAACTTGATCCCTCTGAAATTTATTTTCCCATTAAAATTTTACTAGTGTAGTGAGACGAAAAGTAATATAAGCTTGTTGAATTAATGTAACTAATAGAAAGACGTCTACTATTAAATCAATAATAAATAAAGCATGTTCTTTTCCCTCAACCAACAAATTAATAAATCATTTAATTCCTCTGTCCCCCATAAGCCTCACACACACTTATTCCTCCCCTCAAAGTGACAGAGCACAAAGAAGAGTAACCTACTAATTTCCAATAGGAACTTATTAATGGAAGGTGAGATTTCTCATTCAGCATTATGTACAATTTACCAGAAACTTCCAGCAGCTTCCTCCTTGAAGAGTCCATTTACTTGTTGAACTGAAGCAGAGAAAAATTCATGTGGATGGAATGGAATTGAAAATCTAGTGGTCGCATCGCCAGAAGAAGAGGGTGGAAGTACAGGATTTTGCAGCTACTCGCTTCACGAGATCCATCATAAATCTAGGCCCAGATTTACAAATGTTTGGTGTTTGGTTTGCATTACCTTTGTAACGCAAACCTAGTGTAAAGTGTTCAAGTGAGATGTATAATCCAAGTCGTGATGATTTCAGCTGGATTGTCACCTAAAGTAACGCAAAGTTGTGCAATGAGCTGCCTTGCGTTACTTTGTGTCAAGGGGGCTTTCCATGGGTGGTGCATGGGCCTTCCCTTGCAACCAACAGTGGGTTTTAAAGCAAATCCCCTCCTACAAAGTATTGCAGACAGGGACTTGTGCCAAAATACAGATCCTTCTCGTGGCACATGTAATGAGGCAAAATGTTTTCTTTACCCTCATTTTTCCCATTTTTCATATGTGCTGCATTGTACAGCACACATACAAAGCATATTACAGCATAGTTCTTGTACTGGAATGGCTCCCTTCCACCACAAATACTATGCTTCCTATAACACAGACACCTTTGCATTATGGCCCAAGCCAATAGGCCGCCAGCACAGGAGCAGAATAGCATGACATCTTACTAGAAGTGACACTGTTCTGCTTTCTCGAGTTCTCTCCACGCAGCATAGCAACTTTACTTGCTGCCCAGCATTGCATGAACTCTATGTGAATCTGGGGCCAAATCTTTGCAAATCTCACCATGTTTGTAGAATCTTTTGAAAGCGATACAAGCTGAAACATCAGGTCAGATAGTAAATTTCATTAAAGCACATTTTAGCTGAATAAAAGGTGCAGCTGAATAAATGTTCTGCATAAAATAATTTTGCTTTTCTTCCCACCGTAAATATAATTTTCCATTTTTTTTCTTTTGCTTAAAGTATATTTGACGATTTGTTTCCACTTTGTAGGGATTTGATGAAAAATATTTTCATAAAACAATGATTACAAATTTTTGTTCCTGCCAACTGAGATGACTGATAACAGGGCACCGCACATAACTCTCAAGATAGTGCTTTACTTCCGCTTCCGGTTAAGACTCACGGTTGATGGGCATTCGATCGACACCCCTTGTGAGTAGAAAGAAACAAATGTTTTTTGTGTATGCTACAGGGCTTTACTCATAAATAATAATGGGCCTATTCACAGAGATAAATTTGGCAAAAAACTTAAGTTTATGTCCAAAATTCCTTTGTTTGCCAAAGTTACCATTTTATTGTGCCTGAGGGAATTCATGCATCATTTTACGGAGGCAGAGCTGGAAGTGAACGTTTCAAGGCATGGCTCTACTTGAACGTTTGGCAATGCCCACAAGCATGGACATTTGTGGGCATTCCCAAAGTAAGATCTGTCACTTTGCCACCATGGAAATGGTCAGAGTCTGGTAACTCCCTTTCCAGGTTGGGAAGGAAAACAGACCACTCCCGAATTTGGTCAGGGTGTGGACAAAGGGCTTTCTCCATAGCATAAAAATATTTTTCCTGTGCAGAAAAAAAGTGTCAATTTCCACAGAGGAGTCTATTCCTCAAATACAGAGTTCTTCAATAAAGAGAGCTCGGCACAGAGGGAATTAATTCACATATTTGGAAATTATGCTATTTACCTAGAAACCCACATGGAAACCCGCACTGGTCACATTTTACATACGGATTTCTTGAGAAGTGGGTGAATTCCAAAAAGTAGTGAATCTACGTCTGCAAGAAAAAGCACATTTGCCGGTTTAAATGTATTTCTTTTTTTCTATTTGAATCCTAAAATGATGAGGAAGGACTATGCAGGGTCAGAGACAGAGAGCTATTTGTTTTTTTATTTTGTGGAATTTTTAGACCCCAATTAGGTTTTGCACATAACTGCAGCGGATTTACCTTACAGTAAATTACCATGCAAATTTACCATCACTGTGTGCTAAATCCACCCAGTACTGTGCAATTACACGTTAAACCCCATGGAATGGGACATTTGTGTGCGGTGCTGGTTTTTCCAGCCATAAAACCACAGGGAATTCCCGATTCTGCGGTCTGTATTTGTGGTGGGGGACGAGCGATGGCGGTGGGGGCAGTAGGGCAGGGAAGCGGGAATATTTTCTAGCAAGGAGAAGCATTACACGCTTCCTCAATAGAAAAAAAGCAGAATGAGACTTGGCTTCCGCTGCACCGAAAGTCTCATGCGGTTTTAAAGGCTGAAAAACCTGTGTGTGGAAAATCTGTTTTGGGTGTGGAAAATCCTGATAACTAAGCAAATTTGTGGGTGTCGATTTACTTCTTTTTTTGCTATTTGAATCCTAGGATGATGAGGAAGGTCAAGGTTCTATGCAGGGTGAGGGACAGACAGATATATATTTTTTTATTTTGTGGCACTTTTAGGCCCTAATTAGGTTTTGCACATCACTGGAGCAGATCTAACTTACAGTAAATTAGCATGCAGATTTACAATTACTGTGCGCTAAATCCACCCAGTACCGGCAATTTTAAAACCCCATGAAATGGGAAATTATTGTGTAGGGTTGTTTTTTCCAGCCATAAAACCACAAGGAATTCCCAATTCTGTGGCCTCTGTGTGGAGTGAGAGATAGCGTGGGAGGTAGGGGCAGTACGGGAGGGAAGGGGGAACATTTTTCAATCAGGGGGAAGCACCTTGGATTGGCTTCTGCTGCAACCAAAGCAGCCGCTGCCCGTCCTTTAGGGCGAAGGGGCCACGCCCGCCCACCTTTTGCTCCTCATGAAGAGTGTCTGTCAGGTTGAACAAAGGTCAGCCTGACAGACACTCTTCATTTTCAGGTCAGACAGCCAGGAGAGAGACATGCGCGATTTGCAGAGACTCCTGGCTGCCTCAGCTGAACTTTGCTGGGCTGAGGAGGTCCCAGCTCCTATGGGCGTGACCTCCTCAGCTCAGCAGAGGTGCCTCAAGGTCCTTCCCCTGGGTGACGAGGGGAAGCGTCACCAATTTACTTCGACTTGGGTGCTTCAGGTTTAAGTCCAGGGCAAGTGTCAATCAGTGGCACCTCGTCACAGAGTGCAGAGGGGTCAGAAGTGTCACTGACCCCATCCCACTCTGTGACAAAGTTGGGACTGCTGCCTTTCCTCATTGGCTGACCTAAGGTCACCCAGAGAGGGAAGGCAGCAGTCCCAACACTCCTGGGAACTCCGAGCTGAAGGTAAGTGTGTGTGTGTTTATAATGAATGTTTGGTACATGCGTGTATGTTTGAATGTTCATGAGTGTTGTGAATGGATGTGCATGCATGCGTGTGTGAATGAATAAGTGTGATTGTGAGTGTGCTTCCCGCCCATCCCCCTCCCTCCTAAAATTACTGGCCGCCACTGAACCAAAGTCTCATGCGGTTAGAAAATATAGTCAGGTTGGGTGTGGAAAATACTAACAACTAATAATCAGGCGGAACAACATTAACACATCAAAGCATGCATTGCTTGTGTTCAGCCTGGCTCATAATAGAACCCTCAGAGGTGAGCACAAGGGAAGACGGAGGCATGATGGCAAACCAAAATTTGGAGCTGGAAGCCCGTCATTCTTCTTCTGTGGCCGTGCTCTGCTTTTACAACAAAACCAGCTTTTATCATTTTTGTTGCGTAATTTTGTGAGAACTGATCAAGACTGGTGGTACTTTGGGTGTGTTTCTGACACAAATATGGCCTTTTATTTTGCCATTTTTTGTATTAAGCACAAAGTAGGAGAAGCCGTGGTCCATCCTTTAGGGTGAAAGGGCCACACCCTCCCCACATTTTTCCCCGCATTCAGTATCTCTCATGCTGAGGAAAGACACCTTTATGGTCCTGTCAGACAGTCAGGTGCTAATAATAAGAGGGGGCATATTTAAGAGAAGTGCACTCCTTACTGCCCTCCCATATGTGCACCATATTTAAAATACGGCGTACCATGGCGGTAGTTAGGGGACTAGTGACAGAATTTTTTACGCTAGTCCGGCGCTTTGCAGGATTAGCGTAAACATTTTTGAGGTTAATCCTGCAAAGCTCTTTCAGGCCTCTTGAAATCGAAAAAAAAGATGCAAGGAAATTTGTTAGATTTCTTTGCACCATATTTTTTTGCCCCCCCCCCTAACGGGGGAACACCCCTTATGCATACATTATGCCTGGTGCCACTTTGTAAATATAGCGCAGGGATTTTGGCCTCGTTGGGACACATTAGCATACAAAAATTATGCTAATCACTAAGGAGGCACTAGGGGCTCTTATATATGCTCCTAAATGTGAAGAATCCTGGCTGCCTCAGCTGAACTTTGCCAGGCTGAAGATCTCATAGCACTTGTGGGCATAATCGCTTCATCCTGGCAAAGCACCTCAATGCAGTGCCCCTGTTGATGAGGGGGAGCGTCATTGATAGCCTTGCACCTGGGCACTTTAGTTTTAAGCCCTGAAGTGCCCAGGGCCGAGTGTCCATCACTGACATCATATCACAGAGTGGGGTCATCAACTCTCACTGACCCCATCCTAACCTGTGGCAAGTTCCGGATTGCTGATTTCTCTCATTGGCTGACTTTAGAGAAGGTAGCAGTCCCAACCCTCTTAGAACCTCCAATGCTTCACTCCACAGATGCTTCAAAAGTAAGTGTTATGTTTTTATTCAACGTTTGGGGCGTACATATGTATGTGTATGAAAGTACGTGTATATGTGATTGCTTGATGTGAATGGGTGTGTTTCCGTGCTTGTATGGGAATGCATGGGTGTGAGTGAGTGTGCATGTGTGCCCCCCCCATGCTCTAATTACTGATGCCACTGAGTAGGAGGAAGAAAAGGGATAAGGTAAGTAACTCAAATAATATAGGGCCAGATTTAAGAAAAGTGGCGCTGCACCTAGTGCAGCGCCACTTTTCTTGCCCCCCTTACTGCCCCCCTAACACCACCATGTGTGCTCCGTACCTAGGATAAGGCGCACCATGGCGGAAGTTAGGGAACTAACGTCAATATTTTTGATGCTAGTTCGGAACTTTACAGGATTAGCGTAAAAAATGTTGATGCTAATCCTGCAAAGCCCATTGAGGCACTTTATGAATAATGGTGTGCCTCCTTTAATGCCTGCTCTGAGTAGGTGTTAAAAGTGCTGAAAAAATGACGCCAAAAAAATATCTTCGATTTCTTTGTCCCATTTTTTTGCCCCCCCTAACAAGGGAACACCACCTTTTCATACATTATGCATGGGGCATGCATGAAGTAACACAAATGATTACAAAGTGGCGCAATGCATGTATTGCGCCACTTGGTAAATCTGGTGTTGCATTTTTGGCCGTCTTACGCCACATTAGCGTAAAAAATTACACTAGTGTGTTGTTAGATGGCACAAGGGGCTCTTAACTCTGACCCATAGTTTTCTGGTTTTGTACAATTTAGGTTAGTAGTAGGTAGTTTTTACTATTTGGATGAGGTGGATCATGAACAGGAGTTTCCAGCTCATTGTCTTCTCTGGGCGATCATCACCTTAGTGGAGCAGGATGGGAGGCGGTGGTGTCAACCTTGGTTCTACCACGAAAGAAAAGGTCTGGTGTAAATTCCTCAGAGAGAGTTTTTCCAGGGATGCCCACTTTAATGTGTGATGGAGGTGGTCAAGTCTGCTTCAACTAACAGTTCAGGTGCACTGGGAGAAACTGACAGACAAATATAGCTGGGGAGGCCACAACATCTGCAGAAAGAAAAAATACATAACCCATTCTCTGCATAAAACAAAGGCACAGCCTATGCTGAGCAATAATAATGCACTGAGCACAAAGAAACTCTATAGAATGTGTTCTGGGACTGAATGGCTGATGACCGACTGCTATATGCAATGCTGTTATGTTCTTCAAGCAGAAAGGCAGACCCTTATTGATTTCTATGCTCAGGACAACATCAGGCTTCAGACTAAGAAGTGTAAAAAGGAAAAAAACAGGGAAGTCGGCCGTTTCCATCTGTGCACCAAGGAATGGAGTTGAAGGCTCGCCTCTTTAAAGTATGCTGACTTTATGCTTGTCTTTGGCCATGTACAGAACTCCTCTGCCTTTTGGTTATGTTCGTATTATAAAAATATTGTACTTACATACATACAGAAGTGCTCTCCTACCCTCAGAATTAGATCTGATGGTAAGCATCTTTGATGCACATAAATGGTTTAAGGTCCTGGAGTAGATTTATGTTGAAGGTGATCAGTAGGGCTGTACAGCTTAGTATCCAGCAGCAAGCAGAAGTCTGGTGAGTGGCAGAGCTATCCGTTGGGTACTTATGGATGTCAGAGCACCAGAACACTGATCACTAGTAGACGATAGCAAAGGTATTAATGGATAGAGTCTTGGCCAGGCTTAGACTCTACTGTGAGGTTCTGTGTCTCCTGTGGTTGTAGGGAACCATAGAAAATAGCATATTGTAAAAACAGCACCCCAGTGTAGAAATCTATACCGGCAATGGGTCTGACATATTTATTGTGAAAAGCATTTGCTAAAGTCCAAGGGTGTTTAGGTGTGAATGATTAATACTCTCTAAAATGTCTGCAGAGAGAAATGTTGTAACATGGAATCTCACGGATTCTTCTAGTAATTATTACAGATTACTGGTACATTTATTATGAAGCACATATGTTAAAGCAAATAAGCCTTAAGGTGTGTATTGTTTTTGGTCCAAAACAACAAAGCACTCTGCTCCGAGGCACGGGGTCTCAATTGGACCTCAATTCTTAATCCAGGTCAAACAGGTACTCCTATAATCAGAAGCAGAAGCCCTTACTTTTAACCTTAACATAGACCCTTCAGGGCTTAATAAACACATATGTTTAGGGCCTATAATCAATTTAACACACTATCTCCAGTCCTTCACTTCCCCCACTTGTAGGAAGTAAGGGCCATGAATGCATACGGCTATCTGTTTTAAGATGAAACACGTGTCGGCTGCCATCAACCTGAGAATTACATACTTCAAGTTGGATTTTATGTGCCTAGGATCCATAAATAAATGGACTTGTGTGGTGAACTGATGAATTAGGACTGGTTTTGTGCTCCGGGTTTAACTTGTACAATTTTGCTATGTGAGGGATCTTCTCCCACATGCAGTGTTCTCTACCTGATGAGCACTCTTTACTCTGTCTATAGGTATTAGATTAACCCCGCAGATGTGGAAGGTGTGGAGTTTATACACCACTACTACCAGAATAATTTACTACATGTTTAGATACTATTCTAGCCTGGCGAGTTGGGGAAAAAAGATGGATACAGAATTGTGTGACTCTTTTCCTACAGTATAATCGAATAGCACAATGGGTTTGTTGCTTGTTGTGTTGAAAACTGTATAAATAATTTGAAAAAGGGAGCAAACATACAGAGAATCAACTTCATGTATAGAAAGCCAGGCCTACTGGGATTGCCCATACTTGTTTTTTCTATTAGTAATATTTAGCATATGTATAGCATATATTTAACATTTATATATTCTTGCAGTTTTATGGAGTTTACCTGGGAGTTACGCTCTTTAATTCGTAAGTGATCTGAGCTGTGCTACAGTGCATCTTACACGTTTGATATCCCATGAGTCCAGGCTTGGATGTCCACACCAAGGATTGAGTCTGAGCCGTAATAGCTTTCATAGTGATATGATCCGACCCTTGATTTAGTTCAGGCAAGTGGGCGATGAGTTAAAGAAAAATGTTAGGGAGCGTTTTTCCATCTGTGTCTGTGACTTGCTCTCTAAGGACGGAATGACTGCGGTAGTAGGAGGTGTGTGTCATGCGCAGCCCTGCAGTTCCACCGTTTGTTTTGAGAGTGCATGACTACCTCTGGCCTGTTCCTCGCATCTCTTTTCTGAGGCGGTGTGTCCTAAAAGGAAAATAAATGAATTCTCTATGGAAGAGCAATAGGTACAAATCAGGGTACAAGGAGAATGTGTCCTCGCTTGACCCTCATTAAATTGCAATGGAATGGCTGGGGTAGTGTCTCTTAGCAACATAGATATAGAAAGGCAAGGAACTCACTAAATACTGTTTCCCTTCAGCGCCTGTGGTTTATGTGCGTGTATGAAACCCAATCTTGGCATTCTTCATAGTGCTCCACACCTAATAGGCGTCTTTCCACTTTAAACCGCAGAGTATGGATATGAAATTGCAGTGAAGTAATGTGATTGCGCCATGACTTCACACTTCCTGTTCATTAGAAACAAAGGGCCCGATTTTGAGGTTTACAAGTGCATTAAATCCTAAGGGCCAGATTTTAAGTTTGACAGATGGTAGTCTGTCCACCGGGTGTCAGAGGCCCACCTTGTCGCACTATGAGCCTTAATATTTAGAGATGACCACCTGGATAGAAGTCATCTCTGTATCTTGAAGGGAACAGCCATCGCAATAATTCCCTTAAAAAAGTTTGGTGGATGGCTTCTGTCGGTTTTGAAGGATGTCTCCCAAATTTTAACATCTTTTTGATTTCCATAAGCAAACTCCCAAACTGCGACTTTATTATTGAAAAACAAAAAACGAAAACCCTCACACATTGGGAGTTTTCTCCCATGGTGTGCTGGGCAATATTGTGTTTTTTTCAGTCCCTCACCGCTGCTAGTTTTTTCCTGCCAGTGAAGAACCAAAACAAAATTACACCTTCCACCCTAAAGAGGGCTGGCGGTGTAATGTCCTTCCTCCAACAGCTCCTATTCAGTTGGCACACTGACTGACGTTTACCATCACCAGAGCTAGTGGGCCTAGTGTAGGGTGATCAGGCATCCCGGATTTGCAGGGACAGTCCTGCTTTCTGCAAATTTGGCTCATTTCCTGGTTTTTAGAGGGGTCCGACTGAAAACAGTGAGTGGCAAATTTTTAGCTGTTCTAAAGTTGTGCATCTAGCAGCTGTTATGAGTACGCTATTTAACTAACAGGTATGATGCTAGTTTCAAAAATTGCATTTTATTTATTTTCTTAGTGCTATTCTGTGTTCCTATGTTAATGAGAGCTGTCATTCTGAGCCCCTCCTTGATGTAATATTGGAGTCATTCTTCTATTTTTTCAAAATGTCCTGGTTTTTGGTTCTCAATATCTGGTCACCCTAGCCCAGGGTCCACTGGTTTATAAATGAGGCAGGTGACAAATACTTTCGCTGACTGGGTGCTCCTTCTGGTTTGCAACAGAGTACGCTAACCGCCGTAATCTAAATTAGGCCCAAATGCACTTGTAAGAAGGCAGATGGGATACCTGCCACATTTGTGACATCTTCCAAACTCTAAATCAGGCCAAAGGCCAATTTTCACATCATTTCATGTCACGGTTGCTCATCAATATAATGTGTCATCCAGAAATCCAGAGAAAATCTGTTGCGGCAAAAAATAATCAAGGAGTGCATTTGTTTTGCCATTTGCATAATGGAAATGTTCTCAAAGACATCTCCATCTTCTGTTCATACACAGAACATGTATACCGCAGATGCATCAGTACAAGACACCTTAGAAACAGAACAGGTACAATACAGACATCAGCAGCACACGGCAGATAAAACTAGGGTGAACAAGCCCAGATGCACACACAGAGCAGGCACTCCATGGGTAGCAGCAGTACAAACCTCCCCTACAGGTACATGGCAGACAGCAGTAGTGAAAGGTTATTTCACACAGGGAGGAATAGGTCAGGCAGCAGCAGAATGTGTACACCATTGGCTGAAGCCATAGAAGGTTTTCTATCACACGGAACAAGTGCACCCTGGGCAGCAGTAGTACAAGAGCACTGAAAGTCTCTCTCCTAGCAGTAGTGGGTCCCTCCCTCACACACACAAAGTGCAACAAGAGCAGTAGCAGTGCAACTTACCCCACATGTGCAGAACAGGACAGGCACTGAAAACAGAAAGTGGAGAATATGGAGGAGAGAGGCACATGAAAGCCTAGGGCCGCCTTCCATCCAGGTATGTGTAAGAAAGACTCTAGAGTGGTGTGAAACTCCAGATGGTGCAAGACTTTGCAGAGTCTGGAGCAAGCCAGTGTCATATATAGTGAGGCTCTGAAACCCTACAGTCACCCTATACACTGGTCATTCCTCAAGACAATGGACACAGGGATAATATTTCCACTCTTCAAATGTCTATAAATGGGGCCACAGGAATGATGCAAACCTGCAGCTTCAGGCTTTCTGCGTAATTATGGGTTTGTCACACTTGACACTTAATCTATACCATCTGCATAATTTGCAGACTTAAACATAAAACATGTTTCTAGCTCAAACGGATCAAAGGTTACTAAAAATACTAGCACACATATTGACATTCAGTAGCAGGCCTTTTGTTGCACAGAGGCAGGTCACCATTTAGTTGCTATTTTTAGGTGTTAAACTAATAATAACGACGTGGAACATTTGCCTATACATGTTAATATGTCTAAAAAAGAAAATTAGTGAATTACTACTGCATCAAAATGAGACACATTACTCTGTATATTTCGCCTTTTCCTGCAGCATAATTTAGTCAGCCCTTCTAAATTTGGTCCTACCCTGCTCCATAATTCCAGTTACCCTTACCATAGTGCAAGTATGTTTGTGCTGTAGTCAGCATAGTTTTATGTGCAGGAAATGATAATTCCTCACACAAAAACAGTGCTTTAAGGCATTTTCCACTTTGTATGCATGCTGCAGAATGCAGCACACATGCAAAGAGGACATGCATTGACAAAGCAAAGAGGTGTTGCCTATGCAAGAGCTATTGGCTTTACCAATGTGTTTAAGCCATGTTGTACACCAGCCTGGCTGCTGTTCAGCATGGCTAAAAGTTAGTGGAGTAGAGTGACATGGAGTGGCATAGAGTGGAATGGAACAGAGTGGAGTAGAGTGCTGTATAGTGAAGTGGCAGAGAGTGTTGTGCATTGGAGTGGGACAGTGTGGTGTCTCGTACAGTGCATACACTGGAGTGGTATAGGATAGAGTGGACTGGTGTAGAGTGCATTGGCGTAGAGTGTTGCATAGTCAGTGGCAACTGCCTCAAATCTAAAGTGGCAGGGTGGGGGTGGGTATGGGGGGTGTTAGGGGTATAATAATTTTTAAAATGTATCTGTCCATGCCAGCAACACTGACGCTGCCTGCCACCTCAGTGCTCCTCTCCTCCCCGCAGTCACTGGGGCACAAAGTACAGGCTCCTCACCCAATCCAGATGCTGCTTTCATGCTATACAAAGCTTGAGAGCAGCGCCAGAATTTGCCTGAGCGGGCTGGTCTGACGCTTGCTCAGGCACAGGGAGCCTTTGCCATTTCTCCACCCGGCTGTGTTGCAGAAATAAAAGTGCACATGTTGGTTTGGCTGGCCGTGTTACAGTGCCCATCACTCCTCCTCCCTACCATGGCTCGGCCCCACCCCACCCTAGCCTGGATTTCATCAATCAGTGGAAAATAAAATTATAATATTGTTTTATTATCATTTGATTTTTCGCTGACTGACTCTGAGCAGTGAGGCGACTCTCCTCTGCCATTACAGAGCCCCTGAGCACAGTATAGTGGCATAGAGTGCAGTGGCACCAAGTGCAGTGGCATTGAATTCAGCGGCATGCAATGCAGCTTCAAAAACTGCAATGTCATAGATTAGAGTGGTACATAGTAGTATACAGTGGTGCAGAGTGCAGTGGTGTGGAGTGGCGCAAAGTGGAGCAGCACAGAATATGGTGGAGTAGAGTAGAGTGGCGCAGAGTAGCTTAGAGTGGAGTGGCATAGAGTACAGTGGTGTAGAGTGCAGAGTAGAGTTGAGTGGCAGAGAGTACAGCAACGTAGAGTAATGCAGAGTAGAGTAGTGCAGAGTAGGGTATACTGCTGTAAGTGCAGTGGCATAGAGTGGAGTATTGTGGAGTGGGGTAGTGCAGAGTAGAGTGGTGTAGAGTTTAGTGGCAGAGAGTTCAATGTTGCAGAGTAGAGTGTCAGAGTGCTGTGGTGTAGAGTGGAGTAGAGTGGCGAGAGAGCAGTGGCATCGAGTACAGTGATGCAAAGTTGAGTGCAGTAGTTAAGAGTGCAGTGACATAGAGTGCAGGTGTGGAGAGTAAATTGGCACAGAATGCAGTGGTTAAGAGTAGAGTGGTGTAGAGTGCAGTGACATAGAGTGGAGTGGGGCAGGGTGGAGTAGGATGGCATAGAGTGCAGTGGTATAGAGTAGATTGTTTCACAGTAGAGTGAAGTGGTATAGAGTGAAGTGGTGCAGGGTAGAGTGCAGTTGCATAGTGTGCCATACAGTGCAATGGCGTAGAGTGAAGTGGTGTAAAGTGCAGTGGCATAGAGTGCAGTGCTACAGAGTAGATTAAAGTGGCATAATGTTGGATTGGTGTACCGTTACAAAGTAAAGTGCACTGGCATAGAGTGTATTGGAATATAGTGCAGTGGCGTAGAGTGCAGTGTTGCAGAGTGGCATAGAGTGGAGTTCTGCAGAGTAAATTGGTGTGGCCTAGACTGGCGTGGTGTAGAGTGCAGTGTCAAAGAGTGTAGTGCCGTAGAGTAGAGTGGCAAAGAGTGCATTGGCATAGAATAGAGTGGTACAGGATAAAGTAGAGAGGTGTAGTGTGAAGTGACAAAGAGTGCAGTGGTGTAGAGGGGAGTGGTGCAGAGTGCAGTAAAGTAGTGTAAAGTGGAGTGGTGCAGAGTAGAGTGCAGTGGTGTGGAGTAGTGAAGAGCAGAGTGGAGTGGTGTAGAGTCGAGTATTTATGGTGTGGTAGCACACTGGCATTACAGACAACAGATTTTCAGTTGAAATGACCATTACATTTGCAGAGACAAACAGTTTGTCTAATAAAACTATACACACCATATGTGAAAATGTTAGAAATTGCATCACCTATTGTAATGATTTGTTTCAAGCATATTGAAGGATTTGTTTCCAACACACTTCAGAAATAACAAAAAATGTGCATCATTTGTGTTCCTAATTCTGATATATTTTGAAATACTTAAACACTTCATTTGTTTTGTAGTGTGCAAGAAAAAAGCTCTTTCCTGTCCCCAGTATCCAAGAAGATGTCACATAAATCATCTCACTTTTAAATCAGAGAAAGAAAAGTAAACCAGTGCTCTCGGAAGACAGCACCTGACATATGACCTCAGTCTTTGAATGAACAGCAAATGTGATGAAATAAGAACAAGATTTACAGGCCTGTTTACAGAAAAGGAGCACTCGGAAGGAAACTGTAAATAAGGTTTGTGCAAGGATCAAGCTGGACAGGCTAAAACAAATAAAGCCAGTAAATGGAAAGCAAGAAAATGTGAGTTACAAACCACAAAGCCAATGGCAAGTAACAAGCAAAATGTATTCCTAGATCAGCTTTTTGAATCTGCAAGATGTCTTTAGCAAACCAAACAGCTGTGCTATCTGATAGTTTGTGACCTAAAAAACGCAGAAAAATGAAATAATGTCTCCTTGTTACGCCTTCCTGAGTGAGACACCAGATTTTGACCACAAATTCCTGACTGCAACTCTTTGTTGATAGGGAATTTCAGTCAAAACGCATGGAAGATTGCAAGGAAATGACCATGCCCTACTATGGAACGCCTCCTTTACACAAAGAAGCAGAAGGCAATGCATTGTGCTTCCTTGTGTTACTTTTGATAACAAAATAAAGTTAAATCGTGATTTCTGTTGATTTATAAATCCCAGCAGAACACTTTACATCTGGTTGGGTTAAAAAAGTAGCGCAAATCTGACACAAACTCTTTGTAAAACTGTGCCTAACTCTGCAATCTGCACAGTGTATGTCAAGTGACACTTAAAGAAACTACTCTTTGTCCACAACTTAGCTATGGTACTTTCACAGACTTGCACACAATTCCTTTTTGTGATTTGCTTCAGTTACTTGTGATCTTTTTTAGCTGTTTAACCCGTATTTTTTCTTTTTCATTTTGAAAATTACACAGAGACCTATTCTCCTAATTTCAACCCCTCAATTAGGGCTATAGGCAGGGGTAAGGGGCCGAGGAGGGGTGCGCCTCTCATTAATTATGTGCGCCCCCCTAAAAATAGCAGTCTTCCTGTTGGTTAATTTAAAAAGCAGGACCAGACTGCAGACTGTTCAATTTACAACTCAAGCAGTTGCCTCGTAGAATAAAGGTCGGTTTCAGACCCTCTCGGACGCCTCATATAAAACAAACAATTAAAATGTTGAAGAGTAGGGGATGGAGCCAAGATGGTGGCGCAATAAAAACCATCTGCAGGATCTCCGCCCCAGCTTGGCCAAAATCAGCTAATAACCCCTTTCCATTCTGAGCAGCAGTGATGTCTTTGGGTTCTCTGTGTCCCCCACACAGGTAGAAGCAGAGGGAACCCACAGACTAGCCTGGTGAGCCTCAGCAGCCAGGAGTAGCCTGTGGCCTATGCCAACAGGGGGAAGGAGTACTTTGAGCTAGCTCCTTTAAACCCCATTTCTGCCCTTGGGGCATGTTGGGGTTAGTTTAAAAAATGCTTCGGCCACATTGGGCCATCGTTCCTTCTATGTCCCCACCTTTCCGTTTCCGCCCTGTGCCCCACTTGCAACAGGGCCGGAACAGGGGGCCGGAACAGGGTGTCTGCTTTTGCGGGGGCCGCTTCCGGTCCCCCGCCATTTCTTGTTTGCACGCCATATCCGGCGTGTTTCTGGTCAGGGCCTCGGCGTGGTTTCTGCTCCAGCCCCATGAGCTCCCCATGGTCGCGGGCCTTCGCCCAAAACCCCTCCAGATGGCCCATTCCGTCAATGAGTATACAATACAACAGTCAGTTATTTGTTTGGAGAATGTTGACTGCAGTTTTATTTAATGTTGGTTTACAGCATGTCCGCCCTGCTTTTATGAGGGCCATAAATCATTATGCCATATCATTGTTATAAGCAATTAGAGGTTGTCAATAACGCTATATCTCCCCTGAGATTAGCAGACACTGGGTTTGTGATTGACATTGGTACATTTGTGTCATACATCGCTTTGTATCTTAACAACCTAATACTTGATGAAAAATTTCCTGTTACATGCCCTTCACTCCTTTGCTTTCAATCAGTGCACGTTTTGGTCCTTTGCCGTTATTCCTTTTTTTATGTAGGAGGGTACTCGTTTCCCTTTAGGCTTAGCCCGCTACCTTGTTTAGTCCTTTTGTCCAGCTCTCTGGCGGGTGCCTTGTTTCCGAGTACCTCCCTCGACTGCCTTACCCTGCAGTGAGGCATCTCAAGGTAAGTAGCCCTGCCACCCCGCTGCGTTGGGTGTGGCCTTTGTTGTTCTTTATCTCTCCTTTCCGCCATGCCGCCTTTGGGTTACCGCTCTAAGGCGGCTCCCCACTTCCTGTCTGATTTATTCACAGCCTGCTAGCTGCAAGGCAGCCCATAGGTTATTCCAGAAGACCTCCGTCCCTTGGCGGGATAGGTGTATCCCATCCTTTCCAAAGTATTCCGGTCTCTGCAGGTTGATAAGCCCATGTCTGATGCTCTCCCAGCCGTTTTGGACGCAAAACTTTTTTGCTGCAACGTTCAATTTTGTCTGTGACTTATCCAATGCCCCCACTGAAGTGGCCCCTCTTCACTTCTGTCTGGGAATGATTTCTGACCAAATCAATGCGGCGTTGCCTATGCCAACAGGGGGTAGGAGTACTTTGAGCTAGTGTCGATGTGGACCGAGTGAGGCCTCCAGCAGCGGCACACAAACAAACGTCTGCTCGGGGCGGGGAGTGAAAACTCCCCAGACGGCCCATTCCCACAATGAGTATACAGCAATACAACAGTCAGTTATTTGTTTGGAAAATGTTGGCCGCAGTTTTATTAAATGTTGGTTTACAGCATGTCCGCCCTGCTTTTATGAGGGCCATAAATCATTATGTCATATCATTGTTATAAGCAATTAGAGGTTGTCAATAACGCTATATCTCCCCTGAGGTTAGCAGACACTGGGTTTGTGATTCACATTGGTACATTTGTGTCATACAGCGCTTTGTATCTTAACAACCTAATACTTGATGAAAAATGTCCTGTTACATGCCCTTCACTCCTTTGCTTTCAATCAGTGTCGCATTTTGGTCCTTTGACGTTATTCCTTTTTTATGTAGGATGGTACTCGTTTCCCTTTAGGCTCAGCTCGCTACCTTGTTTAGTCCTTTTGTCCAGCTCTCCGGCGAACCCAGGCTGCAAGTGCTGTGTTTCAGAGTACCTCCCCTGACTGCCTTACCCTGCCGTGAGGCATCCCAAAGTAAGTAGCCCTGCCACCCCGCTGCATTGGGTGTGGCGTTTTTTATCTCTCCTTTCGCCACTGTCATTTATCTTTTGACCCAGCCTGCGACGCTCTGGGTTCCTAGTGTTAGGTGTGGGTGGGTGGGTGTCCTCCTTACTTTGCTGCCCGGCCGCCCTTGATACGTATTAGGGTTTTGTGCCGGGCAGCTCCTTTAAACCCCCTTTCTGCCCTTGGGGCATGTTGGGGTTAGTTTAAAAAATGCTTCGGCCACATTGGGCCATCGTTCCTTCTATGTCCCCACCTTTCCGTTTCAGCCCTGTGCCCCACTTGCAACAGGGCCGGAACAGGGGGCAGGAACAGGGTGTCTGCTTTTGCGGGGGCCGCTTCTGGTCCCCCGCCATTTCTTGTTTGCACGCCATATCCGGCGTGTTTCTGGTCAGGGCCTCGGCGTGGTTTCTGCTCCAGCCCCATGAGCTCCCCATGGTCGCGGGCCTTCGCCTAAAACTCCTCCAGATGGCCCATTCCCGTAATGAGTATACAATACAACAGTCAGTTATTTGTATGGAGAATGTTGACTGCAGTTTTATTTAATGTTGGTTTACAGCATGTCCGCCCTGCTTTTATGAGGGCCATAAATCATTATGCCATATCATTGTTATAAGCAATTAGAGGTTGTCAATAATGCTATATCTCCCCTGAGGTTAGCAGACACTGGGTTTGTGATTCACATTGGTACATTTGTGTCATACATCGCTTTGTATCTTAACAACCTAATACTTGATGAAAAATTTCCTGTTACATGCCCTTCACTCCTTTGCTTTCAATCAGTGCGCGTTTTGGTCCTTTGCCATTATTCCTTTTTTTTATGTAGGAGGGTACTCGTTTCCCTTTAGGCTTAGCCCGCTACCTTGTTTAGTCCTTTTGTCCAGCTCTCTGGCGGACCCAGGCTGCGAGTGCCTTGTTTCCGAGTACCTCCCTCGACTGCCTTACCCTGCCGTGAGGCATCCCAAGGTAAGTAGCCCTGCCACCCCGCTGCGTTGGGTGTGGCCTTTGTTGTTCTTTATCTCTCCTTTCCGCCATGCCGCCTTTGGGTTACCGCTCTAAGGCGGCTCCCCACTTCCTGTCTGATTTATTCACAGCCTGCTAGCTGCAAGGCAGCCCATAGGTTATTCCAGAAGACCTCCCTTGGCAGGATAGGTGTATCCCATCCTTTCCAAAGTATTCCGGTCTCTGCAGGTTGATAAGCCCATGTCTGATGCTCTCCCAGCCGTTTTGGACGCAAAACCTTTTTGCTGCAACGTTCAATTTTGTCTGTGACTTATCCAATGCCCCCACTGAAGTGGCCCCTCTTCACTTCTGTCTGGGAATGATTTCTGACCAAATCAATGCGGCGTTGCCCAGGCGTCTTGCCGCGAGGTTCACCCTAATGCTCTCCAACAAACCTCTCCTGCCTAGTTGTGCCAGGTCATTGCTCCCCAGGTGTATTATTCCCACGTCTGGTTCCGGGAGTTGGGAGGCTAAGAGATCCCCTAGTCTGTCCTAGAAGTGTTCCCATTTCATGCCCAGGAAAACAAACCATTTTATGTTTGTCTGTTGCGGGCGTTGTCCACTCATGGGGCCACCCGACTCCCACCAGCTTTGGGTTCTGTGCACGAAAGAGTGCCCGATCACCCATGCCGTTCTGTGTTCACCTGCATGTGGAAGGGGACAGTGAGGGTCTTGTTGTTGTGAAGCTAGTTCTGTTCATCTCTATGTTGCCTTCTGATGTAACCCTTGTAGGTGTTGGAGCTCCACCTCCCAATCGCTTTTATGCCTGCCGCCGACATGCCATGATGCCCTAGTGTGGTTGCCGCCCCTATACTGAAGGAGTGGGTGCCAAATTTGCTTGCTGGGAGCCCCACACTGGTCAGTGCCCTTCTGAGTACTGCTTTGAACTGGAATATACTCAAGCAGTCCCCATTCTCGTGTCTTTGGAGCGCCCCTTGCCCCTCTGGGCTTACTTTCAAAAACTGCTGCACGCTGCAAACTGGACATACCTCGTGGTCATCCAGGCATTTTAGCTCTACTTTAGCCCCTTTTCTTAGTTGATCGGTTTTAGATTTCTTTAGTAAGATCTGCATGCTTCCTGGACCTACCTGGACATCTTGCCTCTGGATGCCTGAGTCTGTGTGCCCGGTTCTGGCCGGGGCCACTAGCTCGCTTATTCTAAAGGCCCCGAAGAACGCCACTGTGAAGGCTGCCTTGAAAAGCGTGCTTTCGAAATAGTAACCAAGGAGATGAAGTTGGAATGAAGTGAAGAAAACGATACGTGCAGCCCAGAGGATAAAACAAATGATGAAGGAGTGATACCTGGGAGTTATCTTGAATAATTTATATTCCAACGAATAAAAAGATCTGGTCCGTTTTTGAATATTTCTGGAAAAGATTGCAGATACATATTTTGATTTGGAAATAAGGGGGTCCCTATCGGTTAGTCCTGATGGAGACCCGCTGAGAATTGGCCCAAGAGCGAAAGGGGGTCAAAATGTCGATGAGAATGCTCAAGTCTGGATTGGGTTACAGTTTTGATTATTGGCGAAGGACTTAAAAAGAGAATTTTATGCTTTTTGAATTCAGGATTGGTTCAATGCAGTAGACAATTAACCTACAGGCTGTTGTTTGTGTACTTAATATATGGATTAGTGTTATATTTATTATTCTTTTTTCTATTTCTGATCACAAGCACTTTATCTTTGCACCTTTTCTGTCCTTCCATTTGTTGGGTGTTTTGATAGGGGCTTCCTTATGAGTTGTTTCATGTAAATAAGATTTTACTGCTTGTATGTAGAATAATAAATGATTTTTCTAATTAATAATGATTCTATGCTGCTTAGAACACTGGTGAATGATTTTTAGTTATGAATGTAGTTTCCGAAGGGGGCATTGTAGTGTTTGTAACATCCTTCAAAATTGTCCTGGCATATGCTACTGAGCGCCCCACTAACTGCTTCAAGATGCTGAATTCGATCGGGCGCCGTTGGTCCCTCGTGGGACCTTCCCGCCTGTGTCACCCCTTCATTGCTACTCTTATGTAATGGGAGTTAGAGGGGTCCCTACCTGTTGCCAGTTTGCTGAAGTGTGCTACCGCTGCTAGGTGTGCTTGTGCCCAGGACTTGGTTTTCTTCTGTGTGAAAGCCCATTGTATGAATCTCTCAACTGCTCTCTGGGCCCCCTTGTGGTTCTCAAAAGACTTTAAACCTGTCACCTCTAGCACCGTGCTTGCGCATGTTGCATAGCGCCTCGCCGTCTTTGGCGCCAGAGCATGCTCTATTAATGCAGATAGGTCCCCTCCACCAGACCCCACAGTCTGGGAGGGAATGGCGTCATCTCCTGTTCTGCTCCCGGGGCCAGGCTCCTGAATTTTCCCATCTGGAATCGAGAGAGGGCATCAGCTTTAGTGTCCACTGCGCCCTGAATGTGCCTCGCCCTTATGTCTAGGTTGCTTTCGAGCTGCATTTTCACCATGTATCTCAATAATTTTAATACGACTGCGCACTGTAATGCTCCTCTATTGATTGCGTGAACCACTGCCTGGTTATCCGACCATAGCGTGAGTTTCATGTTTCTTAGCTGTTCTTGCCAGATTGTCAGAGCCTCTGCGATCGGGAATAATTCAAGTAGTGTGATGTTCTTTGTGAGGCCACATGTTGCCCATGACTCGGGCCACTTCTTGGTGCACCACTTGTCCTTTAATAGGGCCCCAAAGCCTGGGCTGTCTGCTGCATCGGTGTACAATTCAATCTGTTTGGCCGACACCCATCTCTCCCTCCATATCAGAGTACCATTGAAATTTGGTAGGAATGCTTGCCATGACTGTAAATCTTGTTTTACCCCAAGGGTCAGCCTGACGTGGGGGTATTTTTTCTCCAGCCCCCTAGTCAGCTGTAAGATGCGTCTCACAAATACTTTTCCCACGGGGATGACTCTTGTAGCAAAGTTTCCCTATCAACTCTTGTAGTTCTCCCAGTGTGGCCTTCTGTTTGCCCAGTAACTTCTTGATGTCCTTTTGGAGGTCCTTAACTTAGTCTTGTGGCATGCTGGATGTGCCTGCTTTGGAGTCCAGCTCTATGCCCAGAAAAACTAGTTTGGTGGTCGGGCCTGTGGTTTTATCCTCTGCTAGTGGAACCCCCAGCTTGGCTGCTAAGGATTGGAAACAATCTAGGAAATCCTGACACTCTGACCCGCTGGGCTGACCTACGAATAGAAAATCAGCCAAGTAGTGTAGCTTCCTGCCCCTTGGGTGTTGTTTGTGTAATGCCCATTCCAGGAATGTGCTGAAGTTTTTGAAATATGCGCAGGAAATTGAGCATCCCATGGGCAAGGCCTTTTCGAAGTATGTTTCCCCTTCAAACTTGAATCCCAGGAGGTGGTAGCTGTCGTGGTAGACGGGGAGAAGCCTGAAAGCAGATTCAATGTCTGCTTTCGCCATCAGCGCGCCTTGCCCTTTTGTGTGCAATAAATCTACTGCATCGTCCACTGACGCGTACCCCACCGCACAGTGGACCGGGTCAATGCCATCATTCACGACTTGCCTTCTGGGTAGTACAGGTGGTGAATGAGTCTAAATTTGCCTTGCTCTTTTTTGGGGACCACTCCTAGGGGTGAAATGATTAGTGTTGGTGGGATGGGGCCCAGTAGCGGGCCCTCCACCCTCCCTAGCTCCATCTCTTTCTTAATGTTTTCTTTTACTATTTCGGGGTACTCACTTGCAGAGCGCATGTTCTTTGGTTCGGAATTGTGTGTTCTCAAAATAGAAGGTATTTTAAAGCCCCGTTCAAAGTCTTCGCATATTAATCTTGCATCCTGTTTGTTGTCATATTGGTGTGCCAGTTGCCTCAATCTGCCTGTATTTATGGGGGATACTGCCAACTCCACTTTTCTCCCCAGCCAGGCTACTGTGTTGGTGTGACTATTTCTTTTTATCTTTCTCCCTCTTGAGGCTGCTTCCTCCCCCCCTCTTACATTCTGCTGCGGGGTGGCCCCGCCTCATGAAGACACACATGTAGAGCACGTGTCTGAATTTACACACTGTACCACATGTACACTCGTCTTTTTCAAACTTGTACCATACTGCTGCAGTTGCCATCCCAGTCTGTGGCTCCTTCCACTATGTTTGATGCTGCCTCTTGTGGAAAGGCTTCGCCTTCTCGTGTCTTCCTTTCTGGTAGCTCCTGCGAAAGGGCTGTTCGCCCTTGTTTGCCCAGCTTTTGGCCTCTATTGCTATCATCATTTTGTGCATGTAACCCGCTATGTCCTCTTCATCCCATTCCATGTCTTGGTGGGCTTGCATTTTTAACCTGAAACCTTTGTCATAGTCTAGCTAAGCGTCCCCTGTGAATTGCCTCCGTGCCTTGTGTATTTTAGACTCGTAGAGCCATAAATGTTTTGCACAATGTGGGAATTTCGCAACTATTATACATGCCATGATTCCAAAGGCATCCAGCCAGTTATCAAAATTCCTCTCCTTCCTCACTCTGTTTCTCTCTCTCCTTTCTTCTTCTTTCATGTCCAACGTGGTCAAGTCTAGGCCCTCGACTTGAATTTCTAGGAGCGTGAATATGTCAATAAATTCCCTACACCATATTCGCTCTTTTACTGCTAGTGGAATCAAGCTGGCCAGCCCTGGAGCCCATGCTACCATGTATGGTCTCCCTGGGGTCCCCCTTCTGTATGCCTCTGAGGCCTGACCGTCAGTTGATGGGCTGCACCGCCTACGTGCATTCTTATCTGAGCCCGTGCCCCATACTTGGGTTGGTAGTGCCATGGCGCTTGTGGGAGCTGCCTCCTTCTCCCCCTGTTAGGTGATGGGCATTGCTCGCTTGGCGCTTCTGCTCTGTTTGCCTGTGACCCTTTACCCCGGGAGTCACTGGGGGCTGTGTCCTCCCCGGATTCTGTGTCCTTGGGCCCTTTTGTGTCGCGTGCTCCCCAGGTTTTGCAAACAATAATGGTGCCATTGGTTTCAAACATTCTTGGACAATCATACTGATTTGCTCACTATTATTCGCCTTTGCTCTCTTGCTTGGTCCTGGAGCCCCGGTCTCTGGGAGATCGCCTATGTCTCTCTTGTCCCCTTTTTTGGCACCTCTGCTTGCGTTCGCTGCTGCTTCTTTGCCTCGCTCGGTGGATATTCGCCGTCGTGGGCAGTGCCGCTTGTTCTGTCACTGTCGCGCTCCTCTTGTGTCGGGCCCTCAACCGTTCCTGATCCTCTGTTTTGTTTCAGGATCCAGTCCTTGCTGTGCGTTGTCGCCACTTCTCTTGCTGCCTTGATGATTTCTTCTATTTCGAGCTCTAGATTGACCCCGAGGTTTTCCATGTTGCCTTGCTCCAAAGCCAGTTCACAGGGTCGCTTCGCCCTGACCGGGCTGTCCCCTGTTACTGTCAGTTGCTCTACACGGGTCGCGTCATCCAAAGGGCTGTCCCCGGTTGAGTTTGTATTTGCGGCTGCTGCCAGTTCGTGTCGCCCCCGGGCTGTCCCTGGCTGCTCACCCTCTTAGTCTGGTTCCTAGGCTGCTCTTCGCAGCTTGCGGTATTGGTTGGGACCAGGTCGCGTCACCCTCTGGGCTGTCCCCGTTCGGCTACTTTGTTGCCGCCTGGACCAGCAGCTCAAGCTATTCTGCGGAATTTTCTTTGAAAGTCACCCTTTTTTTTTTTTTTTTAAATTGTAGAACTGTCCTTCAATGTCTTCCTTTAAAGTTTTTAAGTATATACCATTTTTTTTTTAAACTATGTTGAGTTGCACAGTCTCTTAACTTCTTGCCCACTTATGCGTACAAATGTAGAACTGTCCTTCAATGTCTTCCTCTAAAGTCTTTAAGTACATACAAAATGTTCTTTAAAACAATGTTTAGTTGCACAGTCTCTTAACTTCTTGCCCTCTTATGTGGGCAGTCGCTGGTCTATGCTCTGTCTTTGCTTAGGGGTTTGTTTGTTGTCTTTCCCCTGCTCCTGGATTAAACAACACAACTGCCTCTTATTGCCGGCGTTCGGCTGCAAAATGCAGCGGGGGCGTGGCCCTGCCCTGTTATGGTTTCTTTTTTTTTTTTTTTTTTTTTTTGGCCTTGCAACGCACTTCCGGCGGCCCAAGACGCTGGTGTGTTGCCGTTACTGCAAATTACTACGGCGCGCTCCCAAGTTGGGGGGGGAGAGTGTTTCTGCCTAGCTCCCATAGCCTGGGCCACTCACTCGACTTCAGCGGCCCGGGTTTGCATGCAGTTGCAGCAGGGGGCAGTGCTAGCCTTTAAATAATACGCCCCTGCGCCGCCTCCGCTTCACTGTTGTCTGCCAGGCCCCCCTTCAGTATCTGCTTCGTCCTCCATCCTGGAGACTCGCTGGATCCGCACAGTCACCGTGGGCTCTCCGGACCTTGGGTGACGGCAGATAAGGCTGGCTTTGCTCTCGCTCGTTGCTCCTCGCGCTTGCTGCTCCCCAGTGGTGTCTCGACGGGCTCCACTGCTCCTTGCCTACGTGGTGGTCTCCGCTGCTCCTGCTGGCATCACAGACGTTCCATCAATGCTCCCGCTGTTCGTAGGCGACAGCCCCCCATTGGACGGAGTCCTTCGGCGACGGTCTTCCGCTTCTGCTGACGCCGACCCGTCCTCCTGTGTCCCGGCCGCCCTTTCTTTGCTGCCCGGCCGCCCTCGATACGTATTGTCGCGTTTTGGTCCTTTGCCATTATTCCTTACTTTGCTGCCCGGCCACCCTCGATACGTATTAGGGTTTTGTGCCAGGCAGCTCCTTTTAAACCCCCTTTCTGCCTTCGGGGCATTTTGGGGTTAGTTTAAAAAATGCTTCGGCCCCATTGGGCCATCGTTCCTTCTATGCCCCCCCTTTCTGTTTCCACCCTGTGCCCCACTTGTGACAGGGCCGGAACGGGGGGGGGGGGCAGGGTGCTTGCTTTTGCGGGGGCCGCTTCCGGTCCCCCGCCATTTCTTGTTTGCACACCATATCCGGTGCGTTTCTGCTCAGGCCTCGGCGTGGTTTCTGCTCCGGCCCCATGAGCGCCCTATGGGCCCAGAGTCCGCATAAGACCTGCAAGCCCAGAGCAAAGCACCACCGTCGGAGGGACACAGCACTAAGATTCTGGAGTGGGCGGAGCATCTGGGAGCCAGAGCGGCCCTGAGGGGGGAGAGCCGGGGCAGTCCTAGGCAAGACATGGAGGAACATGTTGGGAGAGCAGGGCAGCCTGGAGACCAGCGATACACCTAGGCTAAAGACCCAGGACCAGAGACCTAACCCAATTATAGACTTACAGAGATCGGTACATCTACGGGTGGCCTGACAGAACTCCAGTCTGAACAGGACACAGGGGCAGGAGACAGGAGCGTTAGTGAGGCGCAACAGTGGCCCACAGACAGTCAGTTAGACCCCAACTGACGGTCCAAAGCCACAACGAATAGAGACCCAGGGCCAGGGGCCGTACAACAACAGGATCCATAAATGGGCAGCAGTGCAAGGTGAGGCGATGAGCTGATGGATGGCATGGATTCACTCTTGGGATGAGCAACGCACCAGCTGAGCATCAGTGGGGCTGTAGGAAGTCTGGTGGAACAAGGTCAGGAGAGCCAAGGACTACATCCGGACAGGTGACATCAGCGCAACCTAGGCAGTGGGGCTGGCAACACTGGAAACATGACCCCTGGGATGGAGGGGAAGAGCTTCCCTACTAGGAGGACTCATCAAGCTTGTGCACAGCACAAGAGCGACCCACAGAATCCACCTCTGATACTTCATCGGACGCGACAGGGACACAAAATGCGGGGGGTCAACTGAAAGAAAGGAGAGCAGCCCAATGGACCATTCCGCAGCCCGGGGCAGTCACACAGCACAGGAATGGCATCAGAGAAAGGACAACAACCAATGATCAGGGACATTCCTTCCAAATCCCACAATGCTAAACATGATGCCAGCACCCCTGCGAAGAGAGAGGCAGTGCCATTGTCTCTCAAAGACAAGCAGTCACACATACTTACTTCAGGAAACACTCACTGACTAAGAACTGGACTACAGTGATGCAGAGTCGAGTGCAGTGGCGTAGAGTGCAGTGACATAGAGTGCAGTTGTGCAGAGTGAATTGGCACAGAATGCGCACTAGTTGGTTCCCACAACAGTACTTCTCTTCTGACTCTGCAAAAAAGACTGGAGTGGTGGAAGGCGATAGTCCTTTGACTTCCACAGTGGCAGACATCAGAGGCAGAAAATTGGCGCTACACTTCTCCCTGGGGGACCATGCCTTCACAGTAGCACTGATGTACGGTCTGAACATAGCTCAAGAGTGCTTCCTGCACTCTTTTCACTTACCCACATCATGCAGTCACCCGACTAGGAGATAATAGTAGGAGGAGATTTTAACCTAGTAATGAATAACAAATTGGATGTATTCACACAGAGGGAAAGACAGGCGGGAGACTGGTCCCCTGAGGGCCAGACAGGGTTGAGAAGGTGGGGTTGACTGACATATGGTGACACCTTTATCCTAAGGAACATGATAGCACAGACTGTTCTGCAGTCAACAAGACATACACCAGGCTGGACCATCTCCTGGGGACAGACACAGTACTGCACACCCTAAGTATGACCAAAATCTGGACGATTACCTTATTGGACCATGCCCGACCTGGGCTGTTGTGCACATCCTGCAACTGTGAAGACCACTGGGATCAGTGTGGCGCCTGACGGATACTCTCCTCCACAGTAGGCAAATAAAAGTTCCATAAAGCAGGCCATACTACATTACATGCAGGTGAACGACGAGGGAGGGACAGACCTATAGTGTGGGAAGCATTCAAAACTAGCATAAAAGGCTCTCTCATCACAATACCAGCCTCTAGCAACACAGATTGATCTATTAGGCACATGCAGCTAGAAGGTCAAGTCTGCAGATTGGAACGGGGAGCATAATACCTACGGTCTGGTGGGTCCTGCAACCGGCGTGGGCACAATTGAAAGCATTGGACATGAATAGAGCAGCATATGTACTGCTCTGAGTCAAGCAGAGATGTTAGAAAAGGGATGCTCAAGTCCCACGGTGGTAAAGGAGGTCATCTCTGCAATCTAAAACAGCAAAACTCCCCCTGGCCTGATGGCTTCATGAAGGTGTTTTTAAAAATATTCTGCAGAGAACTGGTGCCAATGCTTGTTAAACTATTTAATGCAAGAAGGAACCCACAATGCAGGAAACAGTCATCACACTCCAGCTAAAGCCGGAAAAGATCCTGAACTCTGCTCCTCCAACCGTCCAATATCTTTTCTTAATATAGACCTAAATTCTTGGCTGGGATGCTGGCCCAGCACCTAGTGGAGCACATGCAAGATCTTGAGTAACCAGATCAATCCAGTTTTACACCTGGCTACTCCTGCGTTGATAACACTAAGAGAGTACTACACCTTGTTGAATAGGGAGAGTAGGTGGGAGTGGTCCCTCCTTTCTATAGACACTGAGAAGGCTTTTGATAGAGTCCAATGGCTGTTCCCCAGGCAATCTTACAGTGAGTGGAGATAGGGGACAAATATATCTACTGGCTCCTATGTGGGTATCAACACCACTGGCGTGTCTTAATATAAATGGCTCACTCACTGAACCCATACAGATACAGAGGGAACAGGACAGGGGTGCCCACTATCCCCACTGCTATTTGCGATATATATAGAGCAACTAGCTATAGCCAATAAAAAGAACAAAGAGATAGTTGGAATCACGATGGGCCACACAGAACATAAATAAGGCTCTATGCCAATGACGTTCTGGAGAGCCTGTCTCACCCTGAATCCTAGCTGCCTGTGGTCCTTGCAGAGCTCCTCCACTTTAAGAAGGTCTCAGGATTCAAAATGAACAGCGTAAGTCACAATTGCTCACACTGCCCTCCCTGCAGAAATAAAAAAGATGC
Organism: Pleurodeles waltl; assembly: GCF_031143425.1. NCBI lineage: Eukaryota > Metazoa > Chordata > Amphibia > Caudata > Salamandridae > Pleurodeles > Pleurodeles waltl. The sequence goes on along the minus strand of NC_090445.1, from coordinate 885,603,799 downwards.
TACAGCCACAGGTGCCATTATTCAGCCTTCACATTGCATTGCGACTTGCGACACTAAGAAAGAAAACTACACCAAACTAATTCGGCAGCTCAAGGCTCACTTCCAAACCTGGCATGGAGTTGGCCTTTCATGGCTAGGTCGCATTGAGATGGCTAGGATGACAGATCTGCCATGGTTCTTGTATCTGGTGCAGACAATGCTGCTCCTTCCCCTGAGGGGCACAATACCCCAAATTCAAGTGCTTTTTAACAACTTTATGTGGGAAGTAAAGCGTGCCAGAATTGCAGCCAAATCTGCATACCGACCGGTAAATGATGGTGGGCTAGGTGTCCCACATATCACCAAGTGAGATATGTGGTGGGGAGGTGCCGGAGGGACAGTGAAAAGCACTGGTCTTTATGGATCAACTCATTGAGGGAATGCATATATACACGCCACTGTGGCTCCAGACAAGGCACCAACCGTGGGGCCTTCAGTCCTTCCCGATCACACACAGAATAGTAGCAGCATGGCATAGGAGACTGGTAAGGAAGGGGTCAGTTACTGTGCCCTCTACACTTACACCCATATTTGGGAACTGCTTGTTTGCCCGGTCCTCTGGGAGGATGTGCTTACAGCTTGGCGGGCATACGGGTGCAAGAGAATAGGTGGCTTGTTCAATCCAGAGTGTATTATATCCTTTGAACAATTAAAAACAGACTATATAATCCCAGGAAAGGGCACAGTAGCAATATTGGTAGATTAGACACTGGATCTCTAATCCGGAGATCAAACAGGGGGCTAGTCGCCCACTGCTGCACAGATGGCTCTTAACTAAATCCGGGGATAGGCAGACACTCTTAGAACTATACAAGTTCCTGACACATGAGACCATGGCAGGGAAGACTTCTGGTCATCCTAGATGGGAAAAGGAATTAGGCTCAACCTTAGGAGAGCCGGAATGGAGGGCAGTTTTCCAATGTATATCCTCCACAGCACATACCGCCCCCTCAATGAGTCACTCATCAAAATAGCATCCTATTGGTACTACACCCAGGAGCGGCTACACGTTTGGAATACCAACAAAGCCGGCACCTGCTGTTGGGGTCACTGCTGTACCTGCTGTGTCCCTGCCCCAACCTTACTAATTACTGGGAGGAGATATTGAATGATATAGATAGCATGTTTAGTACAAAGATACTGAGATTCTCTGCCTGCGTAATCCTGATAGTGTATGACAGCCTTACTTACTCTCTACACTCCAAGAGAGGCAAACTGATGACATTACTGCTGGGTGTGGCCAAGCAGGTGATACTGAGTACATGGGGTGCTACACATACACCAGATCACCGGGAATGGCTATATAAGGCGTAACATAAGGCAGAACTGCTGGGCATGGAGAACATTTCAATGACAAGTTTACAATGATGGTGACCCTGTATTGACTTCCTCACATCTGAGTTTAGCTAACTCACTTGCCCTCATTACCTCAGGGTCCTTAGGCTAACCGAACAATGGGGAAACAGAGATAGAAGTGGACTGCATGGTCACAATAGCTAACATGGGGAAGATGGCAAGATGTATATTACTCAAGTATTGATGATGGTGTAGAGGTCGCCACTCCGGGATGGGAGGATGGAGCAGGAGAAAGGAGATAGTTTTGGTTTCCTTTGGTATGTTTCTATGGTTACACATACACCCTCACTCTTTCAACTTGCGTTACTTGACCCATCTGACTCCGGGATGTGGGCAGAGTATGCTGTATCCCAGTTTCGCCCAAAAACCTAGTAAAACTAAATTGATACTTAAGTGTTACAGCGAGCTCTTTATTTATTACAACACGTGGTTGAGGCATTTTAAATGCATGTTACTTTCGAAATTCTTAGTTGCTTTTTTATTGTCCATGTCTAACATGCATACTAAATGAAGCCCATTCCTATGAGCAGTCTACCTGCCCATACCTATAAACAATCGAGTTTGATTGTAAGGTAGGAAGTCGCGGCTGGCGACAAGGCATGGTGGCGGGCGGAGCGGGGGAGTAAAAAAAAAATATATATATATATATGTACATATAAAATCTACTTACCTCGTAGCCGCGCTGCTCCCGCATCGCCACTGTTGCACTCCAGGCACAGGCTCCCAGGCTGCCCTGCGCCAATCATGACGCTGCTCAGAGCAGCATTATGATTGGCTGGAGCACCCTAGCTGGGCGCTCCAGCGCAGACTGGAAGCCTGTGCAGGCTCTCTCCAACTCGGCACCACAGTGCCGGGTTGGGGGAGCCCTTGTGCGCATGTGTGTTTGGTCGGCCCGGGACGGCCCGCCAAACATACATGCGCACTGAGGGGAGTGCTCTGTGCACTCTCCTCCATGCTCGTCACCCCCATGGCCCTGCCCCTTTAGAAACAAAACGACAATAAACAGCGCTTATTGATGTTTTGTTTCTAAAGGTTGCAGCTCCTGCTTCTGCTGGCGGGGGGGTGACGCTCCTCCGCCCTAACGGAGGAGCTGCCCCTGAGGACAGGCACTTAGGCATTGGGTGATTGGTGGATATCTCAGTTGCAAGCTGTGGGTCACTTTTTTAGGCAGTGCGGTGGTCGATTTGAGATCTGTCTATGCTGGTCAGACACTGCCAGAGGCCCAGTGTGGGCCTGAGTGGCCTTCCTGGAGGCCTGTAACTGAAGGTGGATGGGCCTCTGTTACCTCCCTTTCACCAGCAGGGCCAGTCTCCCTCTGAACCAGCCAATCAATATAAAAAGCTGACTTGGGCAGGCTGTGGGCACATTAATGTATGCAGAATAAGCAGGGATACGGGGCCTGAGCAGAGGTCCTCTCACCAATATACAGATGTGGTTCACCTGTGTGGACTAATTCGTGCACAAGGAGTGCTGACAAGTTTTACCTTTTTTTAATCTCAGTGAAGGTAAGAAAAAAAGTTGTGTCAATAGTGTCAATGTGTGTTTGAGAGATCGTTACAGCGAGGCTGACAGCCCTGTAGGTTAATGTGCCCACTGCATAATTATGTTTATCATCAAAAGGTCACAGGTTTAGTTCAGTCCCCCATAATGCCATAAGAATGTTAACTGCAGTCAGAAGCACCAAGTTTTGTGTTTTGTCATGGATATTCTAAGGCTTTTTGGGAACATTTTTTTCTGCCGGATCTTTGAAACTGCATCACAAGGGCTAAAGGGGGCATTGATTACTGCTCTTTCTCCGAATATGCCATTCCTAATTGATAATGGTTTTCTGCTCATCTTTTGATGGTGAACTTGAAAACACCGCCTGGATACAATAACTTACAGCGAGCTACCAAAACACTGGTCAAACACAGGAATGTAGTTCACGCTTTGTAAACCACATCCTTAAATACATGGACAATGATTCTTGGAAATAATTTAGTTTTGTTTTTGTTGGCTATGTCTCTTTATGGGAATGCCCTCGCCTTCTTTTCATACCACTGAAGCAGTGTTTGCCCACTGCTGAACTGAAACTTGATAAATTAAATGCCCCTGGGCCAGCCGCATGCCAATGGGTGGCGGGCCATAACCATTAAAAAAAATACATACCCCCTGTGCCCGCCACATGCTCTGTGGCCGGTGTGCCTGAACCTTGATAAAGTTGAATGCCCCCCCGGAAGCCCTATGGGTGGCAGGCCAAGAGGGGGCATTAATTTGTATCATGTTTTTGGACTCACAAAGCACGCGGCGGGCCCAGGGGGCATTTATTTTGTTAAATGACATTAGAATGCTGCAGGCCCAGGGGTCACTTATTTTAATCAAGTTTCCACCCTGATGAACCATAAACTTGATAAAAAAACGAATGCACCTTGGGCCCACTGTATGCTCCCTGGGCAGTGGGCCTGTTTTTCTGTCCCCCACCTCATTCCACCCTCACAGCCTAATATTTTCTCCGCCTGGGGCACCTAAAGTGCCCCAGGTGAATAAAAGCAAAATAACACACTGATGCAGGACTCCAAGGTGCTTAGGGTCGCATTCTTCAAATTTCTCAGGCACTTTTGTAAAAAGCATGGGTGCTTTATAAAACTGCTGATTTCACATTTTTTTTGCTATTCGCGAAATACTGTATGGTCTATTTAAGTAAGGTAAGTATGTTTTAAGTTAGGCAGATAAACTTAGTGATATCTGTCTGTGGAACATTCGCAAAATTGCACAAAAGTTTGTGAAACTACTGCGGAACACAGCCGTAAACTTAGTTAAAAATACATTTATAATATACAATTACATTTTCCTACCTATTACCGCTTATATAAAGTGGTAATAGGTAGGGATCTTCTACTTACCTATACCTAAGGCCCTAACAGTGAACCCAGTCAGAGTGTAGTAAAAACAATATGGTTGCCTTTTCATGTCATCGCCATGTACCACAATATACTGCAAAGTCATAAAGGTATACCATGGCCCAAAATGTAACTTAGGTCTATCTGTATTACTGGCTTGTGGTACCCTTGCGTCACTCAAGGTGTTGCATGGGCAATGCAATATTTCAGTCAGATTTACAAAAGAATATGAGCCCACCATACATGTCCCTGGGTTGATTGATGAATCTGGAGAAGGCAGGGCAATTTGCAGTTTTGTGTTACTCTGCACACCATAACCTACATTGGTGCTAAATTTCACATACATCTGTATGCCACACCACCGTGGCTATTCCACTACACAACCTATTCCACTCTACGCCTCTCCAATGTACATGACTTCCCTCTGTGCCATTCTGCTTTACGCTATTACACTATACACAACACCAGTGTACGCCACTCTAGTCTACGTCACACTACTGTACGCACCTTCACTGGATGCAACTCCAGTATATGTTATTCCATTCTATGCCATTCTACTGTATGCCACTCCACTCTGCTCTATTCCACTGTATGCCACTCCACTCTACAACACTCCACTGTATGGAATTCCGCTGTATGCCACTCCACTATATGCTACTCCAGTCTATTCCACTTCATTCTACGCTATTCAATTGGACCCTGTATTTAACTCCACTGTATGCCTCTTCAGTACGCTACTCCAGCATATGCTATTCCACTCTATGCCATTCCACTATATGTCACTCCACTTGATGCTATTCCAGTGTATGCCAATCCACTGTATGCTCCTGCACTCTACACCACTCCAGTGTATGCCATTCCAATCTACCCCACTCCATGTTATGCTATTCCATTGGAAGCCACTCCACTGTACACCACTCCATTCTACACTACTTCACTGTACGCCACTGCACTGTACGCTTCTCTACTGTACGCTATTACAGTCTACACCACTCGACTATAAACACTCTACTACGCTTTTCCATTGTATGCCACTCCACTTTATGGTACTCCACTCTGTGCCACTCCAGTTGCACCACTTGACAGGTCCCAGAATGACTGTTTCTGATCCAAGGGGGACCTGGCCTGGCAATTCTGACTGGATTGTTCCCAGGGAGGGCAGGGTCAAGACTGATTTACATATGGCTGGGTCCAAACTGGGGTGGCATGTGGAGCAAAAGAATGATGAATTCAACCCAAATCTTTGACTGAGGGTGACTGCTTGAAAAGTTTCAATAGTCCATCCATCATCCTGTTGTGTGGCTAAAGTTGCCCTAAATGTCCAGGGTATGCCTAGATGTGGGTCTCTTGCTTGCTGTGCCACTGGATTCAAGCTAACCTCACTGATGAGGGGTGGTACACTGAAACTGGTCCCAGGATGCTTGTTTCCGGGCCGGGGAGGACTTGGCCTGGCAGTTTGGGCTGGACTGTTCCCTTAGGGAGCAGGGTCAAGACTGATTTGCATATGACTGGGTCCAAACTGGGGTGGCATGGTGAGCAAAAGAACTATGGATTCAACCAAGATCTATGACTGGGATAAGTTTTTGAAAAGTTTTATCCATCATCCTTTTGTGTTACTACAGTTTTAGCGACCCCCTAGCCTCAGAGGTGTAGGGACAGTGTCAGAACCTGAAGTCATACAAAGCTCTATTGAGCTTTGTTTACTTTCTGTGTCTCTCAGCTACATGTTTGTGAAGGGAGGAAAACTCTCAGCAGTAGATGGATCTAAGCAAAAAAACAAACTTTCAAACCAACTATTTATATTTGCAAGTGAAGCAGATCTCAGTCTCAAGTATTAGTAAAGCCAATGGATCTCACTAATGTAACCTATTGGCTTTGCCAATGACTTTCTGGTAGGCCCCATAGCATCCCTGATGCTGTCCAGGGTGGATAAAGATAACAAAAAAGAAAAAAAAGCATTTGACATGGCCGCTCACATCATTTTGTAAGCATAAGTTCCACGCATGCATGAGCCTATAAAATGATGCCCCCTTTTTAATTACTGATCCGAATTGTATCAGTGACTAAAAAGAAAAAAATAACACATAGAAGATCATTTTTTTAAAGTGAGCATGGTGGGAATGTTATAAATTGGATTTCTGGCTGACAGAGGTAGGCACCCTGCAAAAACAGGAACCACAAGCCGTTTCAGGGTAAGTCAGATACACACCCAAGTAAACCTGTGCTCACCCTCTGGTAGCTTGGCACAGAGCAGGCAGACTTAACTTAAGAGGCAATGTGTAAAGTATTTGTGCAACACTTCAAACAGTAAAACAGTGAGAACATCACACAAAAAGACACCACACCTGGTTAGAGAAATAGAGCTTAATTGTATGAGTAAAACAAGACCGAAATAACAAAAATCCAATGAGTAGAAGTCGAGATTTGAAACTTTAAATAATAAACTTAGCTGAAGTGCTTAGAAGCATCAAGCGTCAACCAAAGCTATCTGGTTGTGCTGGACCGAGTGAAATCCAAATGCTCATACCAACCGCAATGGAATGCGGGTCAGATACAGTCCCAGACAAGTCCCACTGAAGATTTACCTTCTCAGAATTTAACCAAAAGTCCCATTCCCAAGGAAGACGTTCACTGTTAGCACGGAAAGTTTTGCTGGGGGTGGTCCGCGAATGTGAGGCGTCGGCTGGGCATCTCAGATGAGTGGGCATTGCTGTGTGAGCAGACAAAATTGCAGTGGTTCGCACTGATTCTTCATGTGAGCAGCATGGATCCGGTGCGAGAGGGCCTGTTCGGAGTCGTGAAGAAGAAAGAAGCTGAATTACAGGAGCCACAAAACGACTGTGAAGGATCCGGGAGGGGGGGGGCTCTTGGGGATTCGGAACTGGTTGAAGATGGGTGCAGGAACTGTGGCAGGTTAGTTGGAAGTCTTTTGTGTCCCTGAGACTTCAGAAAACAGGAGGCAAGCCAGCAAGCCCTTGGAATCACTTTGGTTCTAGGATAGAGAGACGCAAGTCCAGTCCTTACCACTCCCAGGCAAGAGGGCAGCAGGTCAGGACAGCAAGTAGGAGTCCAGCAGAGTGACAGTCCTTTCAGCAGCACATCAGGCCTTCTGAAGTCCAGACTTTATAATTTGGTGTCCTGGTTCTGGAAGGTGGGAGAAGCTTCCAGACTGTGAATTTGAAGTGCAGGGGGCTCCCTTCCTCCCTGGCCCTGGCTGGAAGCTGGCTGGAGTGTCAATACAGGGTCATTAAGCCATTTGTGAGTGTGCATGGCACAGCCTTTTCAGGTGGAAGTGTGAGGCTATGGCCAACACCTCCCATCCATTCTGGCCAGGAAGGTCCATCAAGATGTTGATTGCCCATCAGTCTCACCTAAGCTCCCTTTGTATATGGCTCTCTAGAGTAAATGCATAAGCTCAGCTGCCACCCCACTCAGACATGTTTTCTAGTCAGGCAGAAGGCTCCAAATGTTTAGAGTAAGAAAAAGCCAACTTTCTAAAAGTGGACTATTCAGAATTACAATTTAAAGTCCAACTTCACCCTGAGTTGTGATTTTAAACTGCGATTCCAGAGACCCCAAACTTGGGGGTCCCATCCATTCCCAATTGAAACTTACACTTATTAAATGTAATGAGGTAATCTCAATGTTTTCCTATCTGAGAGAGAGCCTTTGCAGTAAAGAAAAACAAATGTAAGAGTTTTTCACTACTAGGACATGTAAAGACTCAAAAGAACATGTTCTACTTTTTAAATACACTGCACCCTACCCTTTGACTATCTAGGGCCTAGATAATGGGTGACTTACATGTACTAAAAAGAAATGTTTAGGCCTTGCAAGAGGAATAGCATGCCAGGTCGACATGGCAGTTTAAAACTGCACACACAGGCTCTGCAATAGTAGGCCTGAGTCTTGCTTGAAGTGCTACTGAAGTGGGTGGGACAATCAGTGCTGCAGGCCCACTCGTAACATTTAATTTACAGGCCCTGGGAACAGGTAGTGCACTTTAGTGGGGATTTATAAGTAAATTAAATATGCTAATTGTGGATAAGCCAATGTTACCATGTTTTAAGCGGAGAGCACATGCACTTTAGCACTGATTAGCAGTGGTAAAGTACCCAGAGTCCTAAAGTCAGCAAACGCGAGGTCAGCAAAACAGGCAGTTTGAAGGCAAACAAGTTAGCTGAAACCATGCCGAAGATGCCAGTTCTAAGAAGGGGTAATGGAAGTAATGGGGGGCTGAACCAAAACGGGGAAGGGTGGAGTAATGTACATGAAAGTAATGCAGTAGTGCAGAGTAATGAATGTGGAAGCAAAATGGAACGGCACGGACGGGGAAGCAATACATATGGGGCTGGCATCGGGGGAGGCAATGGGGAGAAGCATACATTTGAGAGCAACTTGGAGGGGAGCAGGCAGCAGAGAGTAAAGGAGACAGCTTGAAATTACACACACTCTCATTGAGTGCTCGACACAAAAGAAAAAAGTAGTGCTTTAAAAGCAGTGGAAGAAGAGATGTCAGCCAATCAAAGTGATGGTAAAAAGGCAATATTCCATGGGAGGGACAAACACAAGATTGCCAACCTGGGGCACGAATAAGAAGCAGGCAAATGAGAATTGCAAGGCAAGCCAACCAATGGTGCACAATAGGTGGGCTCCAAGCTCCTCTGTGTTCATTGTAAGCCATAATACGCCTGCTTAAAAGAATTCTTGCTGTCCCTGAGTGTGTGAAGGAAGAACTAAAAAGAAATACAGCAGAGATTGAAGATAGACGGGAAAGAGTATGACGGGAAATAAGGGGAAAATAGCAAAGGAAGGAGCATGGAGAGGACACTACAGAGATGAAAGATCGAAAGAAGGTGTGCATGCGCCTGCGTGTATGTATGTGAGAGAGAGATAAACAGAGGGAGAAAGAGAAACAGCAAGAGATAATAAATAGACATCAGACATAGGTGACAATTGTGAGAGAAATATAGAGAAGTGTGAAAAAGAGTGAGACAGATGAGACTGATAGGTGATAAACACATGGGTGACAAAGAAACAGCCAAGAATATGAGAAAGGGGACAGCCATTGAGACAGGATAACAGTATGAGACATAATATAACTACAAAGAGATGTGAAAGAGATGGTGAAGAGCAACAGAAAAAGAGGAAAAAACAAGTGTGTGAGAGAGAGGCGCGATAAAGAGACAGCCGGCTGAGAGAGGCGGGAGATGGACAGCTGAGAAAATGAGAGCTGAAGGAAAGTAGACAATTGAGAGTGGTGATGAAGTTAATTGAGAGGCAGAGAACTTATGTATCACAGAGGGAGAGAGAGACAAAGTGCTAATAAGAAGGAAGAACAGAGTAGAAAAAAATAGCTGAGGGAGCGGCGGGGAGTAGGAAAGATGAGAGACATGGAGGTGATATTGCGACAGAGAGGTGTGAAAGAGGCACATAGCGGAATATGAGAGGGGTGGGAGGCAGGTGAAAAAAGACACTACAGCAGGGATACTCAAAGTACGGCCCGCGGGCCTCATGCGGCCCCTCTGACCTTTACATGCGGCCCCTGGGGCAACAGGAGCACTGGGCAGCTGTTTGCTCGACTTCGCACTAACAAAAATATTAAATACACATACAATCATTTATTTCAAACTTAACTGGTGTTAAAGAAAGAAAGTAACTAGGGACTCCTGCACTTAACTTTAGAAAGCCTTCATTTTTAAAGAAATCTTGCAGCATAAGTGTAAAACTAAGACAGTCTCTTCAAAATTAATTGTGTTTTTAGTCAACATGAAGAACCTTTTCGCCTTAGTACAATTTATTTTATCAGTGCATTGAGAAGTATTCATTTTAAAGTGATAGTTTTCAAACATAAATTTGGAAACATTAATTATTTCCCTTACCCTGAGAACATCACCAATAGTAAATTAAAGAGGCAAGTCACTTGGTATTTGCGCTTTATGGGTGGCTTGGGTTCCTATCATATATAAACACCATTATAGTTTATTAAATCAAACATAGAAGCAGGGTTTGTGCAGCACACACCATGAATCATGTATTTCGAGGTCATCTTAAATGTGATAATGCAGAAAAAGGCAGGAAAGTGACACTAAACAATTGCCTAGGATCACAAAATTTGGAAAAGTTGGTAAACCGGGATTAATTCCAGGTTTTCTGTTTTCCCATTGTTTATTTCACCCACTAGATGTATATCGTTTGCTTACCCAACATCTACCTTGCCACCCATCCACCTAGTCACCCCACCTGACCTCCACCGCCCTGGCATCAATGCGGCCCCCAGGCACGTCACAGACCAACGTTTTGGCGCCTGGGAAAATGTTTGCGAGTACCCATGCACTACAGGATAGAAAGGCAGGTGAGAGGGGGATATTGTGATGTACAGTGTTTAATTTGTGCTTGTTGTTCCCGGTGCTGAGCACCTACACTTATTTTTGAGGGCCTGGGCTTATTCTTCAGCCTCAGGCATTTGCTGAGAGCAAAAGACACATATGGGACAGACGGAGGAAGGGAAAAACGAAAAAGCGTCACAAAGGGAGAAAGCAGAAAGCTGCAAGAGTGAGCTGAAGCGGCAGGGAGTGGCGTTATATGGATTGAAGAGGCCCGGGATGGCTTCAGGATTGGCGCCACCTCAGTGTTCCGTGTTCACACATTTATTTGCAGCCGCTGCGTGTTTAAGAGGAGGGCTTTGGGCACCGGCACCTTTTATTTACAAATTAAGCACTGGTGATGTATAATATTAGTGAACAAGATACGTATGAAATACAGATGGAAACAGGAGGGTCGCGAAAGAGAAAGCAACAGGTGTGTGAGAGAGAGATCTAAAAAAAAGCCAGATTGTTGAGAAACTGACAACTGAAGTCAGAGTGACAGCAGGTCAAAGCTAATGTGATGTCACTTCTTGTGATATCGTTGGGGTCAAAAGAGATGTAATTTCCCCTACCATGTGCTTTTTAAATATCACCGTCAGTGCGGCGCTTTTTAAACGATACGACAACCCACAACAGTTCTTTGTCTTCGCTGGGCGCCTGGCCCTCCAAAGAATGTGCTCCAGTCCTGGCCACGAACCTGCCCTCGGTGCGCCCTGAGCGCACAGGTGAGCTATTTTAGAGCCGGCTCAGTTTTACAAACTGTTGCATTTCGAAAATCATCAGCTTCTTTCGCCGTCACCTGTGTCTTCCGCGCCGTGGGCCGCCCTTGGGTCGGTGATAGCACCCGGGCTGCGGCAGCCGGACTGACGACACCTCTAATCCACTCAACCGGCTTATCTCCCGCTCCAGGAGAGCGTGTCTCGTTCCCGTCGCAGAAAGGGAGCAGGTCTGCTGTTACACAACGGTAACACGACCGCGGCGGAGATCCGAGGACTGGACCGGTGAGCGAAAATACAGACTTGCCTAATGTTTCCATTACGAGAACTCCTCTGACACTCTAAACCCCCGTGACGATAAATGTGTCGTAGAAAAGCAAGGAGCTCAAGAGCCCACAACGCACCTGTGTCATCATGGCTTCTCCACAGAGATAGGGGGGCACACACACCCCGTCACCATCTGGTCCTGTGGGGGCGGCACAGCCTGGCGTCTCGTAGACACAGCGGGAGCTGCGGAGAGAACCAGTGGTGATAACTCAAAGGGCAGGGTGCCTGGTACTCCAGCTCACCCACTTCAAGGCGCGCAGGACTCCACCCACTCACATTCCAAGAAGGGAATGGTTTGCCAGGGCTCGCAATCGATATCATTTTATTTGGCTGTCGTTGTATTTAGCTATCCTTTAATGTTGTAAGACAGCGGAGGTGGGTGTTCCCTTGCTCTCACACTTGCGTTTACAGGAGCCTTGCCAACCAATCCCTTTTCTTTCGGGAAAACGAGGTACCAGAACCAGGCCTGTGTTATCTCCAGGGGCGCTTTCCGACATCTGGCATCCCTTACAGACATCATGTACTTCCCACTCACACGCTGTGCTCTCAGCTCAGTCCCAGGAAATTCCTGCTCACTGCTGACATTTGTAAGGTCAGAGTGACAAAGTTTTGGTTTTCACTGTGGTTAGATTTGTTTTCATAAGAGAAAAACATAACTATTTTTCCAAATTTCAATGTTGTTAAGAATGAAATATTTACAATAAAGCGTGTTTTAAAGATTTGTGATATTTGTTACCAGGGATTTTCTTTCAAGTTTTATCACTGTTCACTGCCCCCGCCCCCTCCCCCCCACAAAAAGATGTTTTGCTTATAATTTGCAAGAACACATTGTGGATAGGCCCACTGTGTGTCTTTGCACATAGCCAGGTGGGTGTGCTTCAGCTGTTCTTTATCACCAGCGTTTCAATCTCCGTAATACCTGTGGAGGGCACAAGGCTGGATTGTAGCTCTGTGGCCACCCATGGGGATTTATAGCAGCCAAAAGCTGCTGGGGAGACAGCCAGAAGAACAAACATCGGCAAAGCCAATAGATCTGACCTTGATAGTTGGGTGACTCTGTAGTTGTTGCCTTCAGCGGTGCTAGAAAAAAAATACCATAACGAAGAAAAGTCTTGGGCTAAAATTGGAAGCTGGGAGTTGGTCCCTTTTGTTGATCAATACTGTCAAAGAAGAGCATTAGGAATTGGAGGAAGAAGAGTAAGATGTGTTGTAAATGGTCTACTTAAAAGGCAATCAGAGTAAAATAGTGCATAGTACGTACTTTTGACCAAAGGCCAGCCCAGCTTTTTCTTGCATAAATTTAGAAAACCTGCGCATGTGCTTGTTTTTAATGTGTAAACAAAAACTGCTTTAAATGCAATAACATGTTATTGCGACAGTGAAGTAAAATTATGAATGCACAAGGGTAAGTGTGGCTAGAAATGTGTTTTTTTTGTGACAGGATAAGGTATCCAAATTGCAGGCACTTCTTAAACAAAAGAAACATAATCAATTCAAATCTCACTGTGTCAGCAAAATAAATACAAAGCATAAAGAGGTCACAGTGGCTTTAGCCCAAGAAAAGGACTACTTCAATGCGCCATCATCAAAACCTAATGGGTACACAACTGGGACAATGTAACCATATTGTAAAATGCAATACTGTTAATGGATAACCCATGCAAGCAATGGTGAATCATGAAAAATATATGAAGCCAATGGCTGAAAAAGGCTAAGTCAAAGCCCACTTGGTCTATGTATCTTTGCATTTAAAAAAAAATGATGAGCAGAGGTAACTCAGAGGCTAAAGCTGTCTGTAGTCAGATCTGAAAAAAGATGGGAATGGGTAAGATAGGGAGATGGCAGCTTGAGAAGAGACTTGCACCAGTGATTGGCTACTGGAAATGCTAATAATACTTACTATACATATTTTACTGCTTTGTGATGCTTTAAATAGGCTTTCCTGTTTTCAGTGCTTTTGTGGATTTCAGTAGTCTTTTATCAGTGTTTTCCAAACCTTTGGAAATCAGTTATAATCAATGTTTATTCCAGAGCCTAAGCCCAGAAATATCCCAAAACTGTGTTTTTCAGAGTTTGCAGAACATGTTGTTTTTGCCAGTAAATACATATTTAATTTTAAGGAGAAGTATTGCCATGTATGTAGTTTCTTCCCATTGGGAGTGTGTCCAATGCACTTGTGTCAGAGTGTTCTAAGTCTACAAAGTATATGTATTGCTCACTCACTCACACTCACATCTCATTGCAGCTCACCTTCACTTTGTCAGGACTACATCTGGTTTACACAACTATTCATGGATTAAAAAGTAAAAGTGTTATATTCAAATGTTTTAATAGACAAATTCTTAGACACAGTTGAAAGAGATTCACATACTCCTTAGTGATTATTATGGCATTCACGGGGGTGGACAATCTTGCTAACAGTATGTTACCTTTAAAACCTTTTTTATAGTTTTGAATTTCACCAGATTCAATTGTAGCACTTCACTCTAAGGCACATGAAACTTGATACTTTATGTATGAGTTACCTCTGCTTTTCTGCACTTTGTGCCTGACTGCATTAAGGTGGCACTGCTGTTGTTTGGATATTCATAGCTGCCAAGTGTCCCATGACAAAAGTCTCACTTAAAGTCAGTCATGGTCTTTTAACAGATATCGTGCTGTATTCTGTGACTTGAAATGTTGCTGTTAACATTGTAACTATGGGCTCAAAACCGTTAGCAGTAGAATTGCAGATGGGTAAAAAGCCAGGATTAGCTGAAAGTATCACAATAACAATGGGACACCATGCAGCTATTAATTTAGTTTTTATGCGATACCTGCCTTTACATGAAGCACCGAATGTTTAAAGCCTGGGGTGTTTAAAACGCAACCTGCTGTCATTTCTGACTTGTAATAAAAGGGGACTGATGCATCAAAGCGGTTCCCCGTTCTCTATGGATGGGTAAGTGTGATAGCACACATTGCCCAAGGTTCCTATGAGCCAGCCATTTGACCAATCAATGAAAGTATTAAACACTGCCAAATGATCACATATGATTTTAATATTCTCAAATTCTCTACAGTGTGTAAAATAATTAGCTCAGAACTACAAGTATGCTTCTAAGCCCTGCATCTTTAATCCAGGCACATACAACTGGAAAAAAACAAAAGGAAGAAGAAACAATATTTTAATCATACCCCTAAATGACCAAAGTGAAGCAGAACACTCTTAGACCAGTCTGTCTTGCTGCCACATTGTATAACAAAGTTACATTGTGTTTGTCCCTTCAGGAAAAACTAAAATGGACTCATTCTCTCTTACTTTACTTTCTTTGATTGGCATTTACTGTATGGTTGTGCATGTGTTTATACCTTTACATTGATGAGTCCTTTTTCCCATTCACTGTTTTTTTATCTGTTATTATAGGTTTAACCCCAAAGCATGCTAGCCAATCTGTAAACAGTAGCTGTTAATATCATACAAATCTATTGAACCAAGGAGAGACGGGCAGCAAGCAGAGCATACTTGTTCAGTCATGACGTGAGTTTAGATCACAAATATGGTCAAAGTGGAATATTGGAATGTACTGTTGCGATATTCTTGCTGTACCCCTCTCAGAGAGATTAGCAGGAGCATGCACTGACTCATTCAGTGGTTAGGATGCTTTATTTAAAGTGAATTTGTAGGCCACAATCAACAACATCCTCCAGTGCCTTGTTAATCTGCTCCAGTACGAGATCCCCAGTAGGCACAGCGCAGTTTAGACGATAAGCAAAGAACTACCCAGTGGCACAAGCAGTTTTGAAAACTTCACCATGATTTCTCTTATTGGTGTCCACAGCATATAGGAGTTACATGTAATGATAATAAACAAACATATTCTCAGTGTGTCTTTAGCTAAAGCCCTGGTAAATGTAGCCTTCAAAATCAATAGGTGCAGTCACCCTATTTCCATGCTACACCCCATTTCCTTGAGCAGTGTCTGCTTCTCTCACATCAGACAGGGTTCTGTAGTGTGCTTGACTTATTTCACTTCTCTCTCTTTCCTACTGTAGGTTTCTTCCTTGTCAGTGTTTGGATGTTGTGAGAAGTTTGCTCAATAAGGCTTCATAGGTCAGCAGACTTTACTTGATCCCACCTCTTACTTGATATATTGATTTGGGGGAGAACTAGGAACCTGCTGGTTGCAAACAAACGCCCTAATTTTCTTGTCTGCTTGGGTGTTTGTGGAAACAGATGAAAAAGCTCATTAACAGATTCGAAATTTACGAGACATTATTTTGTAGTTGCTAACACCATAAGCTTTTTTTCTCTAAAATAGAAACATTGTGAATTCGTTTGAATCTGCCTGCCTTGCTGCTCTGTTGTGCTAGCAAGATGTAACATTACAAGGACAAATTCTGCAGTATGTTTTGGCAAAAGTGCAAATGTTCTCATATTGGTATATTTATGTGATGTTTCCTTCCAGCAGAAGTATGTGCAGAGAAAATGTAGTGCAAAGAAACAAATAATGCCACACATTTAGAAGGTGTTAATTTACTTTTGGTTGAAAGATTATATGAATTTAATAAATGCTTGCACAAAATATTATAGGGTATTACACGTGTCCAAACAGAAAGCAAGAGAAAATGTTTTTATTTTCGTGCAACATCTCAGTTCTCATTAATTGCTGGCAGAATGCTATGTTTTAAATGAGTCGCAATTTAGTTCTGTACACATGAATTGTTCGGATTGTTCAAAACACTATAGGGAGAATCAAATGCATTAGCAAGTAGCTCACTTAGCTCATTTTTACTTGCACACTTGATCTGGGCACATTTTAAAGCATAAGCATTAGCAGAGCACATTTGAGCTCATTTTCAGAATGTTTACTTTATGGCCCCAGTTTTTGATGGATGCATATTTTTCTGCAACTGAGCACACTTTGGGTCTGTCATGAGAAGCAATCTGTTGCTCAATCGAATGATTAGTTTAAATGGTTATGCTCTATTAATGTGTCTTGCATATGGCTGTCTTAGTCACTTTATGTGCCATGAACATACCACTGTACTGATTATTGGTACTATTTTTGTTGGTCACATTACTTCTGTAATGTTATTTATATTCATTGAATACATTTAACACTTTGAAATGATCAATCGTATGAGTTTGGTGGGATTCTTCGCAGTGGAGCTTCTGAATCCACATTGACACCCCTGATCCAGGGTATCAGCCTGTCTTGCTAGAACAGAAACGTCAACCCAGACACAGGGGCTAAAGGGGACGTGCAAAGGAACACTCCTTGGCACTCTCTGACTACAGGGGAGTATGACCTTGGCTGCATGTTGGTGCTCTAGGTCTGAACCTAGACTGAATGTGTAAGTTTCACTGGGCCCGCTGGTCCACGCCTGTCAAAAGCTGTACACACCAAGAGTTGTGGATGTACTGCAATGATGTTACTGGTGCATGATACAGTGCAGGGTGCAGAAGCTAATAAGACCACACTCACACACACTCTCTCTCACACACACACTCACACTCTTGTGTCAATTCCCCGCCTCAGTGCTTGATATTTTCTAACACCTGGGTTCAGTTGGCCTGTGTCTCAGTCCATGAGGTATATAACGATTTAAATATGTAGATGGATAATGACACTAATAAGGTCCATCAAAGGTTGTCATGACTTACTGTGCAAGTGGTGTATCATCTTGGTTTGACTGACTGATCCAGATGAATGAATGTTAGAGAGGAAGGCGTTTCCATTGTGTGTTTTGCTTTACTTGTGTCATTTAGGTGGTTAGGACCTTTTGGGACAGGACTGGGGAGGCTTATTTCACTGGCAGCCAGGAGGATCATGGTGGCTGGGGCAGTAACATAATTGGCGTCTATTCTTGTCCACGATGGCTGACACTATAAGCTGTCCCCATGAGGGATGGCCAAACCAAAATGGGGACTCAGGACTTGACCTACAGCTTACAGGTCATCAGAGAAAGCAACAGTCATAAAGGGATTCCCTATAAAACACACTATGCCTAGCAACTGGAGTCCGGGTGGGTTTGCTACACATTTGCTCCAGCTCACACTCAGCTCTTTGTCTTGTTGGCAACTTTTTTATGTTCTCACATTCTCTCTCTCTCTGCATTCTCCAAGAGATTTTTCATCTGTACTGAGTAATTTCTGACTCCCCTATTCTTCCTAAAGTTCTTGTTGACATACTATTTTCTACTCTTGTTTTCTGCCTTAGATCATTCCTCCCAAGTCCAATGTTGGTAAGTAGGATCTATAGTTAACTCATTATTTCTTCAAGTTACTTCTGAGTATATTGAAGACACAACTGCCTCATTTGGTCAAACAGGTTTGCGTCAGACATTAGTGTTACAGGCAGTGCTTCATTTGAGCCAGTGGTTTCCAATGCTCGGCCTTGCACTTAATTCTCAACACTGGCACCAATGATGGTCCGCCACATGGTGGCTCTGTCTGTCTAATTATAAGATGATCACAACACAAGTGTTTTATAATTCAATATATATTAAAATTAATAATTCTTGCCACCCTCACCTTTCATATAGCTTTGAATGGCCTGGTATAGTCCGAATCTTCATACCCCTATGAGTGTGATGGTTAGTAGTTGTGTTGGTAGTCATTGGCATTATTGGCAAGGGCAACACATGGTGCAGGCTGCATTGGCCTACTGAGATGGGCCCTGATACTTTACCTTTTAACAAATTAGATACTGATTCCAGGCCACGGAGTAGAAAAGTCAGTTTCAGTACTCCATTAGGTAGGGCAAGGTTTGGAATTTCTCCTTCAGCTACCGTGTGTATCCCAGTCACTGAGGCAGGGGAGCATTCCTATGAGTCTCCTACTGGTAGCCAACAAATGTGTAGTGGATCCATCTTGCCATCTTGTCCTGACAACTGACAGATGTATACCACCATTATATTGCATGTAGCATGTTGTACGGCAATATCCATACACTCCGTTGAACTAATTATTACACTTCAAGGAAAGTCTAGGCAGGGAGGTGTAGAGTCATGGATAGCAAATATATACTTCCCTTGTAGTGGTAGGAGCTGCAGTGGTAGAAGATGTAGGTGATGCAATATTTGTTTATGTTGGAATTATCAACCTTGATATACTGTCATACAACCAGATCAGAAGATGATGGGCAGTAAGATAGTATATTTTAGTGACTTACAAGTGTAATAGGGGCTACCTATTCTCTCTTCATATCAACATGTTTTGTTATCGGATTGTAGTTTTGGTGCTCTTTCTAGCCACCATAATGACACCTTAAAGCCTCCTAAGGCTGCACATACATGTCTAAATGGAGGCATCCAAGAATGTTACAGAGAAATCAATGGACTGGAAATATGACATGATTGTCTTCCGTTCACTGGAGTTTTGGAAATTTGCCTTGAAAATATTAGCTCATTACTTCATTCTCAAGAAAGTACATTTAACACTTTTCAGACCAGAGAGGTAGGGTAGTGATGGAGCTGCTTCTAATAGATAGTGCTTTGCTAAACTTGCCACTTTTATTCTCATGATTTGTAATTGCAATTTTACTCAGCAGTTTACAAAAACACATTGATTTTCAATCAAAATACCTTTTGTGATCTCTTTCCCACTCGCTTTACGGAACATCCTTTTATTGCATTTACCTGGTCAGTGGAATTGTTAATGGTGATGCATAGGGAGTATTAAATCTTGTACTTTTAGATGCTAAGCCGCAAATCTCTTAATATCCTAGTGCAACTCAGTCATCATAGATTGCTTAGTGATATCTCAACAATTGATATTTTTCTTAAAATTAATAAAAGTTTAGTTATCATCTCACTATTGTCATTATTCCAAGTTCTCAGTACTTAAAGCTTCTAAAGTTCAAAAGGATGAGCTCTTGAAACCTCAGTGTTGAGCTTGATTGTGGTGGCACCTGCTTAGATTTTGAATTCAAAATAATGTATTAGAGGGTTTCCCTCAAGAGCCTTTAGATTACAGTTTTCTGAAACAAAGAACAATATGTTTATGCACCTTTCAGTGGACACTTTTACCTGAATTATATGTTTTGGTTATTATTGCATGCATTACGCAATAAAAAACTTTTCATTGCCCAAGCCCTTTTTGCCATTCCTTTACATTTTCCCTTTTACTGCTTACAGCTTTATTTTATAATATTGGAATCTGCCATCACAGGTATAAAGGGCAAAATTACTCCATTTACTATGAGTCCACAAGCTTCCGGGAGATGTAGCAGACAGGGAAAAGCAGCTGAACACTTATAGAGCATTCCCTCATCCCGTGTCTTGATATGTGCCACTGGAGGTGCAGAGGGCGAAAACACTCCATTGCCCACAAGTCCACAAGCTAGACAAAAGGCGCAGTAGGTGGGGAGAAGCAGCTGGGTGCTTTTAGTCATTCCCTCATCCAGTGGCATGGGCAGTGCTTAATTCATAAAGACATCAGTGCTCTGGCCCCTGCCTTTGCTGCCAGTGACACTACCAACACACATACTAACCATCACACTCTTACAACAGTGACAATTCAGAATGTTCAAGGCCACCCAAAGATATAACACTGGCTTGGGTGGCAGATATTAGTAATTGTATTGTATATGGAATTATAAAATAAGTGTTGTTGTGCTTATTTCAAAATTAGACAAACAGTACCACCATATGGCGGACAGTATAAGTACCACTGTTGATAACTACGAGCTGGTGTCGAGCACCGGTAATCACTGCCTCAGAATAAGCACTGGGTGTGGGATGCACCATCCCAAGTTTAAAGGGAAAAAATACTTCATTCCCCACAAGTCCACAAGCCTACTGGGGGTAGGGGAGGAGAAGCAGCTGAGCACTTATAGTGCATTCCCTCATCCGATCAGGCAAGACATGCCTTCATAGGTGTAGAACACAAAAGCATTTAATCGCCCACAAGTCTACAAGCCCGCCAGGAGTTGGAGGAAGTGGGACGAAGCAGCTGACTGCTTATAGTGTATTCCCTCATCACGTTGTGATTGGCCTTGGCGAAGAACAAGTGCAAGATTTTGACTATTCCAGCGTTATGAGTACAGCCCTGGGGACCACCACCTCCCCAAGGTTTCAATGTAATTTGATACGGGGGCTGTGCGCACCCCGCGGCTCCGGGGACCGCCATCTCTCTGGAGCATTGATGCAGGGGGGGCCATGCGGCCCCCCCACAGCCCTAGAGACCACCACCTCCCAGGGACTTTAATGTAATTTTATGTGGGGGCTACACTTCCCCCTCACCTGCATCCCCTGCCCCACAGCCCCGGGAATGCCACCTCCCTGGGGCTATTATGAAATTCAATGCAGGGGGTCTGTGCAGCCCCCCCCCCCACCCCTGGGACCCTCACCTCCCGGGGCATTAAAGTAATTTAATGCTGGGGGGCTGCGCAGCCGCCTCATTTCCCTGGGGACCATCGCCTCCCAAGGGCATTAAAGTAATTTGATGTGGGGCTGCGTGGTCCCCCACTACTGAAGGGACCACTGCCTTACAGAGGCATTAAAGTAATTTGATGCGGGGGCTGCACAGCCCGGGAACCACCACCTCACAGAGGCTATAATAAAACAATGATGGGGGTCTGTTTCAGACCCCCAAACCCTGGGGACCAACACCTTCCTGGGACTATTTTTGTTGGAGGGGGGGCTGCATGGCTCCCCTTGAGAAATAACCGACGGCCCTGAGGACCACCACACCTCAGGGCTGGCTCCTGCTATATCCCAGGGTGCCCATGCCAGGCAAAGATGCAGGCAGGGAGACAGAGGAAACACTTGCTCTCATAGAGGGGAAGCTGCATGTTTAGCAGCTCCTTCTCTGTGACAGCAATGCTGGCTCTCAGCAGGGACCGTGGGGGCCTTCAGGCTCCCCCCACAGTCCAAAACATTGCGACTGGGTGCCCAGGGGGGCACCCAGGTCACATGGCCGGGCCCCAGGGGATGGGGTTCCCGGGGCTAAGATCAGCCTGGGGAGGTGGGCCTATCCTAATTTATGCCTGCACCCATATCTTTGCCTGAGTCACTCAAGAGAGAGAAGATAGACGGAAGTGAGCACCAAAAGGGTTATCTTCATTTCATTATATGCTGTGTATATGTGTGCGGGAGGTGTAGGGGGTTTGGGTTACATCCCTGAAACTGGACAACTGTTGAAATGTATAGTATTTAGTAACACTGTGTAAATAAAGCACTTTCTTTTACTTAATAGGCTAGCACTGGCCTACACAACACTTTAGTATGTTAGTTGGCTTTTGAGTTCTGAGCTCTTGCCACCCCCAAACTACCTCTTTGGGATGTCTGTGACTGCTCACCCTAACTACCTTGAGAGTTAGGTGCTGAAAGGGTTGTACTTGGACCAGTTTGCAGAGCCATAGTAGGAGATATCTTTGAACACCAGTGGCAAATGACCTCAACCACTCCAGTAGGGATTCAACAGCCGCTATCTTCCCTGTGCTTCCCCACATGGGGGCTGTCACTCGTATGGCTGCTGGGGTGGTGCCCTCCTTGTTTTCTGATCCTTTTTTGCTTCACAGTAATATTGAATACCAGACTATTATTCACTATTACTTTTTAAAAAAACATCCCTAGCTAGAGAAGGCCAAGCAGTCTGAAGAAGTGACTCTGTGTGGTGGCTAGCAAACGGGTATGGATGTGCCTGTGTCAGCCATCCCACAAACTTTTCAGGGCAGGGAAAGTCACAGCACTGGTCTCTGAGGCCTGACATGCATATGTCCCAGCCCATTGGTGATGCACTGCAGTGTCACTGGTAAAGATAGCCCTGGGCACCATAGGCTTTAGCCTTGCGATGCCCTGGCCTACACACCAATCACCTTGCCATCCCACCCTTTCCCCGCTTGTCACGGTGGGGTCAGCAAGATTCACTGACCTCTCACCACCCTGTAATGATCTGGGAGAGAAAGAGGTGAAAAGGCAAAAGGCTACTTTGCAACAGTAAGCCAAAAGCTCAAGAATGCACAGAGGACCCATGATCAAATGGACACAAGTGTACACTGCTGCGGCTCAAACTTTCAGGTTTCTGCTGCAGAGCTTGAGGCAGGAGGGCAGTGTATGCCTGCTTGGAAGGTCCATGGAGCACCGGAAGCTGAGCAGCTGAAGAGGGACCTATGCAGACACCTAAGGGAAAGTAAAAAAAAATCTCTCAAATGTGTGGATGTGTGCGTTTGTGTGTGTGTGTGTGTGTGTGTGTGTGCGTGCTTGTTTCAGCATGTGTAAGTGAGTGACTGATGGATTGGGTGAGAATGAGCAACACTGAGTCTGAGTATCTGTGAGTAAACAACTGAGTGAGAGTGACTAGGACTGTGTCAGAGTGAGAGAGGATGAACAAATTAGTGTGACAGAATAAGAGCGAGTACATGAGTGAAGCAGAGTGAATGAGAGTGCAAGAGTGAATGAGGGTGAGTGTGTGTGTATTATGGGTGGGAGGCTGCCACTGGTTCTGCAATATTGGAAGTACATTTTGACACATATGTGAACTAATGGTACGAAGCTGGCTCTAGCCTTTTAGAGATAATTCTTGATGTAAGGGAGGGCACCCATGGCAAATACAGGCCCTGCCATTTTGGAAGTAATGTTTAGCATATGCGGCACTCACAATACCATGGAAGCCCTTGCATACTGGATGTCATTCTTGGCATTAGAGACAGCTGTAATAAAATGCTGGTGCTGAATCCGGGACGCGATTCTTGGCATATGAGGCACCCTGGCACAATGTAGCCCAGTGCATAGCAAAAGAAACTCTTGGTATAAGGGAGTACAGTCACGACATGCACGAGGTGGTAACCATATCAAAATGCTGACTCAAACATAGTATAGGTGATTTACAGCATAGGTTGACACATAAGGAGACACCCATGACAAGATGCTGGCCGAATACTTGAAATATTAATGAGTGCCCTTTCAAAGCAGCAGCTTGAAAGCTTTTAAGCAGATTTATTTAAAAACTGAGCTTAAAATGTACTATTTGACTCAACTTTTTCAAATTTTGCTCAAGTTGAGAACCCTTTGCGTCTGGCTTAGACTTAGTAGGCTCAATTGCTTCCCTCTCTCACACAAATTCGGTCAAGCTTTTTGCCTCACCACTTTCAAGGATTACCAGCGACCACTGCAAACTATCAGTCAGGCAGATTTTGAAGGAGAAAGTCTTTTAGACTTTTCTGAATAAGAAAACATTTGATTAGAGCCTTAAGTGTCTGGGTACAATGTTCCATAGTCTGAATGCTGAACAACAACAAGCTTTGTAGGTGATTTTAGTCTTTTTGGTTTAGGGAATTTAAATGAGGTGTTTGTTCTTCTCTCTTTTGTCCTTAATTTCTTCCTTGCTCCGGAGTGTCCATTTTAGATAGGAGGTGGTCTCAAAGGATGTGATTTTGCTTGATGGATCTAAGCCATCTTGGAGAGGATTCGAGCTTCATGAAGGAGCTAATGAAATTCTACTAGGCTCAGTGTTTTGGGCTCAGACCTTGCTCCTCCTCTGATGAGTTTGTAGATGTCCCAAATAGAAAGCAAGGGACCCCCTTTATCAAGTATAATCTAATTTACTCCTCGTATGTTACAAAAACTTCAACATTAAATTCGAAAAGATGATTAGTTTCTTATGTCCCTCCAGTATATTAACCAGGGTCTGGGTAATTATCCAGTTCTTGGCAGAGCAGTCTGAGAAATCCTTCACATCCAGCTGGGCACCACACTGGTAAGCTCAGTAGATGTCCTATACACTCCGTTAACCACTCTCAAAGTGTTTATGTCCTAACGCCCTAAAATATAATTTTTCTATCCAGATCAGACTTTGTCATAACAGGGAGGAAAGGCGATCATGCTGCCAAAATGTCACTTTTCTTTAAGAATTCATGGTTGGAGCAGAAATACTTTGCACTAACAGGTAATGGACAGACTTGGCTTGCATTTTTATAAAGTGAAGGAAGCCTACCACAAGCATTACATTTGTGGATCACAGGCCTGGGTAAATGAGGAGGTACAGACCGAAACTCTATGTTTGTGATAGATCATCAGATACCAAGAGTGATTTTGAAGAAAACCTTTTACTAGAATAATCCTCACTTTGGCAAGGCAACAACAGCAAATTCAAACTGTGTAGATTTGAAATTAATATGTAATAGGATTTTGCATCAAAATTTGAAAATACCCGCCCCTTACAAAGGGCACCTTTATTTGTGGGAGAGTAAAGTAGAGATAGAGAAGACGGCTCTCATTACCAGTGGCCTGGGTGTTTAATATCAGTAATACTGCTGCGGTGTTACCAATTCTGGGATTATCAGTAGTGGTATTACTGTAAAATCACAAGTTGATGCCCTTTGTGGGGAATCACATACCAAAAGCGGTGTTATGGCACTGATTTTGTCATGCAGCCCTGTCATCACAGACATATTTCTTGATATATACCCAGAATTCCATGCAGTATGAGCACACCTGGGAATACCTGAAGTTGTGACACAGTGCCACTTATAATCGAATTTTCACCGTTTTGGCAACCCCGAAATAGCAAGCTATTCGCACTGATGGCTTAGGTAGGGCTTTTCTTGGAGTGATAGGTAGCAGAATTCAGCACATTAGCGCCTGGTGACATTTTCTGGCATTGTTTCATAGGAACGTATACACCTTCATTACACTCGGGTCAAGGCAAAATATGCTTGGAATTGCTGCCCTTTTTTTTGGACTAGTGTGTCTCTGACTGACAAAGATACTTCATAACAAAGCCATGCCCAAAGTGACATTTTCTTCAAGCTGGGAACTAACTATGAGCTTTTGTTGGAAATCAATAAAGCTAAAAATGACTGCTGCTGGTAAAATTGTTAATTCCTACACCTGTCTGCACCTAATTTCTGGGGAGCATACCGTTATGATCTACTAATTGTTTTAGCCAAGTTTCTGGAATGTCAACTATGTCATTGTCACTTAGTGACTAGAGAACCCAGGTTGCTGATGATATCACAAAGCATCAGGCGCTGGGGAGAGATGTGTTTTGAATTCTGTCAGCTGGACCATCAGTTGCACCAAGCGTTTCTGAGAGGGTTGGTGGTTTTGAACCTATGAAGAATGAACCTTTGGAAAATTACACTGGTGAGTGTGACAATTTATAAACTTAACATTGGTGAGGAGCTCCTGCTGGGGAAAGGCATATGACCACCAACTTCCCCATGAACCTGCGTTTATTGATGAAAGAGTCATCTGGAGTACTACTTTCAGTGAAACTTGGTGGATGACGTTTCGGAGTTCAACACGGTATATTGGTGGAGGTAACCATGAGTATTAGTCACTATATTCTGAAGGGAAGAGTTGTTCTGAGACATTAATCTGTCGCTTATTATCATCGGGCTTTCAACTGTGATCTGTGAAAGGAATGCACAAGTATAGCATTTTGTCCACTGGATAGAGGTATGGTTGACTGTTAACAATTGAGCAAGTGCAACACGGTCAGTCAAGTCCGATATTATCTGCCACCATCACTTACTTTTATTTCAGCGTGAGGCATGAGGCATGAGGCATGAGGCATGAGGCACGTGAACTGAACATCTTGCAGCATTCTAATCGTTCAAGGCATGCGTGCATTACTGTGCGAGGCAAGTATATCCAGTGTGAGCTTCCTGCTGGCAATTGCAGAATTTCAAGCAGAAGCGTGGTGAGATGCACACCCTTTTAATAAAAATAGAAAGGGTTCTTCATCAAAATATTGAGCACATATGCCTCACTGCGAGCTCCATATAAGCACACCAGTATTCTAATGCACCGCGGTGACACGTGCACCTTTTCACGTTAATAGACATTTTAAAGGCACGGTCCTTAAAGGGCAGGCACATCAAGGTACACGTGCATTAAGGAAAGTCTTCAAATAAAGTTATTTCGGTGATGCGAACACCATAAGTGAAGAACAGTGCATCTGCATCACATAGAAACGGTGATACTCACACCGCATATTTATGATCTATAATCCATTTTGTTATACTGCTATGATTCTGTTGAAAATATATTTGAATTATTAGTGGTTATTATATATTTTTTCTATTGTATATATTCTCTTCTCTCTCACAGTTTAACTTTAATTGTAATAGTAGCAATGGCACCCACAAATATGTTAGTCACCACAGTTTTTAACTGATAAGGGTGATCCAATCCTACCTTGGAAGAGTTGGAAACAACTCTTTGACTCATATTTGCTTGCCATAGGTGGAGAAAAGTCCTCTGCTGTGAGGAAACAGACTATATTATTGCATAATTTGGGTATTGAAGGAAGGGATGTGTATGAGTGTTTGGATGAGATTATGATTAGCCACGGTGAAGGAGAACATGATAATATATATGACATGTTTGTTAAAATGCTCGAAATCATTTTGGTTCTCAAATAAATGTATTGCTGTAACCACAGAAGTTCTTTACATGAGTACAAGGGAAGCAAGAAAAGATGGGGAGTTACATTGCATCTTTGAAGACATTAGCACGTACCTGCAAATTTGGGCAGCACACAGATTCAGTGGTGAGAGATCAAATTGTTGGGTGTATTAATAATATAAAGGTTCAAGAAAAACTGTTGGCAGATAATCCAGATTTGAAAGAGACGATTGTCATTGTGGAGAGCATGGAGTACACCGGTATGTGGGTGTGTGAGATGAAGGATGACAAAAACAAGGATGCTCGTGTTGAGGAAGATACAGTACATGAGATAAAGAAGGGAAATGTCAAAGGTGAGGATGTGAAAAGAAATACCAATAGTGAGAAATGCAACAAATTCCTCAATAGTGAAAATAACAAACATTCAGGTCTGAAATGTTTTAGATATGGCAGCGAAGGACATCTCTCAAATAGTGAAGGATGTTTTGCAAAATTTGCCACATGCAAACATTGTGGAAAAAAGAGACACTATGTACATGTTTGTTGGGGAACTAAAGTACAAGGAGTATATTGTATGGAAGAAAAAGATACATTTGTACAGAGTGTGAGGGAAGAGGGATTAGCGGACTGTGATTCTTTGGAGATGCATGAGTGTGAGATCATGGTAAGAGTAAAACAATTGTCAGTATTAGCTGATTCAGGGTCACCTTATACTATGGTGGGAGACAAAAACTGTGACATGGTATTTGGTGGGGACAAACCTTAGTTACTACCAACTGATATAAACCAACTGGGATATAGTAGCTTCAAAATAGATGTCACAGCATATCCAAGGACATCTATTTTAGATTGTGAGGCAGTGGGTAAAGTGTTTGTGGCTAGAAGAAGTGGTAACCTATTAGGATGGAGGCACCAGAGAGATATGGGTATTACACTCAATCCAAATGCACCACAGAAAGTGTTATTACTCTCAGGAGGATTACCAGATGATCTGTGTTCCAAGCTTCCCAAGATATTCAGTAACAACTTAGGGTGTTAAAGAATTTTTAACACAAGATTGTATTGAAAAATGGGGTGACACCATTTGTCAGTAAAGTGAGAAAAGTGCCTCATTTAATGATGGAACCTTTAAAAAAAGAAATAAACAAGTTGCTAGATGCTGGAGTAATTGAAGAGATTGAGTGCTCGGAGTGGTTGGCCCTGGTGGTTTTGCTGCCAAAGGATGGTGAGAAAGTGATTAGATTGTGTGTGGATCTGCGCGGACTGAAGCAGCATATCTGGGTAGACGGGCAACCTCTATCAAACATTACAGTAACATTGGCCTTGATTAAAGATGTCAAGCATTTCAGTGTAATGGATATGTCCTCTGCTTACCACCAGGTATTACTCCACCCTAAGTCTAAACATCTAACATTGTTTGTAACTCCTTTGGGGACATATAGGTTCATCTGGATTCCTGGTGGTGTGGAACTCCTATTATCCAACACCCAGGACATATTGTTTGAGGTCAAGGAGAACAGGTTTTCATGTTTATTGTGTCCTTGGAACAAGTAGGCCCAGCCCTCTGCAGCACAAACCCTTTGGTTGCCAATTTACAGTACCACAATATGGAGTAGGGAAAGGAATTGTCTGCAGGTGAGGTAATATTTGTGTCCCTATCTTAATGTTGCCAAACTTGTATTTACGGTTCATTAAAGCAAAGCCTTTATTATTAAGGTGCTCCCAGAATGCTCTCTGATTAGATGAAAATAGTTGCACATGCTTGAAAGCAAGACTGATGATTCTTAGCTTTCAAAATTAAGAATTCATCAAAAAATGCAACAACATTTTTTTTTGCTAAATTACTGTGAAATTTTAAGTACCATTTCTTTGAAGTATCATGTAGTAAAATGTGGTGATTAATGCTAGTATTGCCAATAAATATTCATAATGGAAAATCAGTATAACCAGTTTCAACATGATCATGTGAAGCATGAAAATAAACAAGCACTGGCAAAGCCAATAGATCCAGCATTGGTGGTCAGTCTTTTGGTTTTGTCAATGCAGGTCTTGGCTTGATATGGCTTTTGTAAAACTTTATTGTTGTAGGAGAGGCTGAGCTCTCACCATTGTAACATACGCTGGCAAAAAGCAAAAATATTTTTTGTTCTCTAAAAGCATTCATTGCCACAGTAGTTTGTGGCACTGAGCAAAACTTTGTTTGCTGAAATGCTCCTTGTGAATGAGCAGAATGCTATTGCTCACAGTTAAGCCAGCCGATAGATGGATAAAGAGAAAAATAGAATTTGAAGAAGCAAAAAAGTCTTTGTTAACGCTATGCCTAATTAAGGGGCCAAAGGCTTAAAGATAGTCACAAAACTACACCAATGGTATGTGTGGTATGTGTTTGCATTAGTGCAGATTTAGGTACTTCATAAATTCACAAGAATTTACAGATGTAGGCCGCAAAATTGTACTCCTAGTTAATATTTGTGAGCTGCATTTTAGCACAAGCAAATATGCATGTATAATTTTGCTCATGCGAAAATCTGTTGTGTTTTTACAAGTTTACTTTTTCTCCAATTACTTTTTTCCCCTACCCTGGAAGATGTTTCACTTCTGTCCTTGTCAGGAGTAAACTTCCAACGTTTCTCAGTATGGGAAACATTAGAGAAGAGCTGTGGAAAACCCCTTAAAACATGCAAGTTAGTAGGTTTTGCACAAACACAGGGGCACTCCAACCCTGAAACTATTGCTTACTGCTTCCTCCAGCCCTAGTGTATTGATCTGCGGAAAGGTGGCAAAATAAGGAAATTGGTAGTATTCAAGCCCTACTATAATATTGGCCCAGGCATAATTATACAGACTATTATCAGAACTCTTACATGGTGAGGTTGATGCCATAATTTGTCACTGCACTACATGGCACCAAAGGGACAATTATATCTTTTTACAGGACAAGTAGATTTATGAAGCAACCTGTCCCACTGACAAGTAAATATTTTATTAAATTCCACACCCCTGATAGTATGCTTTTGGACTAGCCTATGCTGCTGCTTGCTCCCAGAGAGTTATGAAAAAGGTGCTAGAAGGATTACATAAGGTGCTGTTTATTGCAGATGGCATTTTTGGTTTTTGCAAGGACCAGCATGATTGTGATGAGCATTTGTGGCAAGTGCTACGTTGTCTGCACGAGGCTGGTTTGGTGATAAAGAAAGTGAAGTGTAAGCTTTGAGTGACCTCTGGATTTAGCTAACAGTATTGTTGAGGCACCAGCACCAGAAAACAAAGATTAAGTGCATTGGTTTTTAGGGGTGGCTGAATTTTGTGCTAAATATATTCCAAATTTTGAGAATCTATCATTGCCTTTAAGATTGCTATTGAAAGAGAATTCAAGGTTTTAGTGGACAAAGGAATGTGACATTAAGAACAGTATTGGAAAATGACCTACATTGGGACATTTTGATACCTGTGAAAGAACTGTGCTGACAGCAGATGCCAGTGTTCGGGTTTTAGGAGCAGTGCTGTCCCAGGTGGTGGATGGTAAAGCTAAAGTGATAGCCTTTGCTTCTCGTGCATTGAAGGATTCAGAAGAAAGAAAGTATTTGTGCCGAAAGCATCGGCAGTGACCTGGGCAATTCACCATTTCAAATTCTATCTGTGGAGTATACCATTTGGGATAGGGTCAGATCATTGTCGTATTTGTCAAATTTGCACATGCAGAGAAGTGGAGAATTTATTTCATAGAGTTGAGAGGTGGATGGAAGGAGTAACAGAATTTGATTTTGTTGTGGAATATATTCCAGGACAAAGCAATAAAGTTGCAGACAGTTTATCAAGGCTATGGATTGATCAAAAAGAGGATGTTGAGGATGATCCCACATTGGTGGGATGGGTATGTTAGTCTGTGATTGAGGACAAGGAATGGTCTGAAGCTAACTTTAGGGATGCAGATTTAATAATTCTTAAGGAGTATGTTGTAAAGTGATTGCTAAACAACAAGGATGTTTCAAGCTCATTAAGGGGTTTTCTTAACGTAAAGGAGGAACTTTGCGCTGTTGAAAGGAAATTTTCTAAGGAGAAACAGAGTGATACCACTGTGCAGTCTAAGAGACAAACGTATAAACTTGGCACATGAAGGAAACCGTGGAAGGCATTTGACTAAAGCTAGATTGTGCAAATGGTATTTGTGGCCATGGTTGGATCGTAAGATGGAAGAGGTTGTGAAAGATTGTTCGCAGTGTACAAACAATGATAAATGTAAGAAGACACGTACGACCCATTATATCCAGTTGAGATTCCCACTGAACATTGGACTAAACTAGGACTAGATATTGCAGGGCCTTTTGAACTTCAGACTAGGGGCGAGCAATATGTTATATTATTGGTTGATTATACTTCCAAATGGGTTGTCACCAAATAGGTGCCATCTCTTAACACATGAATGGTAACTGAGATGTTCTTTGAAGAATGTGTTAAGAGAAATGTAGTGAGCTCATTACTGCACACCCAACAGCGCTACTTCTGTGTCTCCATTTACTGCATTGAGAGGTAGGAGACCATATAATAAACTCAATCCAGCATGGTCAAAATTTAATGTTGGCAAGTGAGAGATAAATCAATCTCAGGAGAATCAGAAATTCCATAGGACATCACAACAGGAAAGGTATAAAGTTGGACTTAATAGAAAAACATCAGCATGTAGAAATCCATGGAAGGTTAGGGACAAGGTGTTGGTCAGGATACCAGGATTGTTTAATTAAAAAGGTTGTTCTAAGTTCACGGGGCCTTTTATCATTGCTAAGGTAAAAAAAAAATAGTGGTTCTGGTTTCAGTTGATGTGTGGAATAGGATTGACAAAATGGGGTAGTGATAAATTGCTTAAAAATGATAATGATTCAATTAAAGAAAATTAAATTGTTCAACCAGATGAAGCCTTTGCAAGTTATGCTTGTGTTGAATCTGCTAGGAAGTTTAGGAACAAACCAGCCTGGCTAAACGTTGATCTTAAATTTTATATTCATCTGATTTCACATTGTTTTGCTGTACAATTAATATACAATTTTCCTTTTATGAAAGTGGTTAAATTCCTTTAACCCCTTTGCTCCCTGGCCTTTTCCCCCTCAGGTGCCAGGCCTTTTTTTGGCTATTTGGGGCAAATCACGTTTAGTCCCTCATAACTTTTTGTCCACGTAAGCTACCCACGCCAAATTTGTGTCCTTTTTTTTTCCAACATCCTAGGGCTTCTAGAGATACCCAGAGTTTGTGGGTTCCTTGAGGAGTCCAAGAAATTAGCCAGAATACAGCAACATTTTCATTTTGTTTTTTAAATGTGTCAAAAGGGCTGCAGAAGAAGGCTTGTGTTTTTTCCCCTGAAAATAGCATCAACAAAGGGTTTGCGGTGCTAAAATCACCATCTTCCCAGC
Organism: Pleurodeles waltl; assembly: GCF_031143425.1. Taxonomy (NCBI): domain Eukaryota; kingdom Metazoa; phylum Chordata; class Amphibia; order Caudata; family Salamandridae; genus Pleurodeles; species Pleurodeles waltl. The sequence goes on along the minus strand of NC_090445.1, from coordinate 885,571,370 downwards.
TTTTAGAAACAGGCAGACTTGAAGCAGGAAACCCAATTTTTCAACACAATTTTGGCATTTTACTGGGACATACCCCATTTTTACTATATTTTGTGTTTTTAGCCTCCTTCCAGTTAGTGGCAGAAATGGGTATGAAACCAATGCTGGATCCCAGAAAGCTAACCATTTCTAAAACTTAGACACAATTCTGAATTCAAGGGGTCACTTGTGTAGACCCTACAAGGTTTTCCTACAGAAAATAACAGCTGAAAGAAAAAATATTGAAATTTAAGTGAAAAAAACTGCCATTTTTCTCCACATTTTACCTGCGATGTCAGATTTTTGAAAGCAATATACCATTACGTCTGCTGGACTCTTCTGGTTGCAGGGATATATAGCTCTTGTAGGTTTATCAAGAACCATAGGTATCCAGAGCCAATATATGAGCTGCACCTTGCAATGGGTTTTCATTGTATACCGAGTATACAGCAATTCATTTGCTGAAATATAAAGAGTGAAAAATAGGTATCAAGGAAACCTTTGTATTTCGAAAATGGGCAAAAGATAAGGTGTTGAGAAGCAGTGGTTATTTGCACATCTTTGAATTCCGGGGTCCCCATATTAGCATGTGAATGACAGTGCATTTGTCAAAAAGATGTATTTTTTACAAACTGTCTTACATTTGGAAGGACATTTTTTTGAGAGAGACAAGGATTTATAACACTTGTTCTTCTATTCTATGTTCTCTCAAGTCTCCCGATAAAAATGGTACCTCACTTGTGTGGGTAGGCCTAGTGCCTGTGACAGGAAACGCAACATGGACACATCATTTTCTTACATTGAAATCTGACGTGTTTTTTGCAAAGTGCCTTGTTGTGGATTTTGGCCTCTAGCTCAGCCGGCACCTAGGGAAACCTACCAAACCTGTGCATTTTTTAAAACTAGACACCTAGGGGAGACTTGTGGGGCTCTCACCAGGTTCTGTTACCTAGAATCCTTTGCAAACCTCAACATTTGGCAAGAAAGCTCTTTTTCCTCACATTTTGGTATTAGAACGTTCTGGAATCTAAGAGGAGCCACACATTTCCTTACACCCAGCATTTCCCCAAGTCTCCAGATAAAAATGGAACCTCACTTGTGTAGGTAGGCCTAGTGCCCGCAAAAGGAAATATCCCAAAACACTATGTGGTCCCATCAAAATTATCAAATACAAAACTACCTGTGTTTGAGGGGGCGGCACCTGCGTTTATGGGCCTGGGCTCAGCAGCCATATAGGGAATTCTACCAAACCCAAACATTTCTGAAAACTAGACACCCGAGGGAGTCCAGTGAGATGTGACTTGGGTGGATCCTCCAGTGTTTTCTTACCCAGAATCCTCAGCAAACCTCAAATTTAGCTAAACTACAAATCACATTTTTCCCACATTTCTTTGAGGGGACACTGCACCGGGACAAATTTCCTACCACCCAACGTTCCCCTCAGTCTCCTGGTAAAAATTATGCCTCACTTGTGTAGGTGGGCCAAGTACCTGTGACAGGGAAGATTCAAGAACATGTCGAAATTGAGGGGGAACCAAAGCGAGTCCCAAGGGGCAGTTTGAAAAAAACAAAATTTTTATGCAGAAGAGTGGGGCAGAATTTTTATTTGTATAGATGCGACAATGCTGGGTGGTAGGAATTTTGTGGATTCCTGCAGATTAGGGAAGGTTCCATCACAAAAATGTTGGAAAAATTTGTGATTTCCAGCAAAGTTGGAGGTTTGCAGGGTATTATGGGTAAGAAAATGGTGTGGGTGCATGTGAAGCACACCACCCTGGACTCTCTTAGATGTTTAGTTTTCAGATGTGTCTAGGTCTTGAGGATTTTCCTACATGGTAGCGTCCCAAAGTCCAAAAAGTGCAGCCCTCACCATTCCAAGTGGGACGATTTTCAGAGTTAGACAAGCTCTCAATGCCCAAATGTAAAACCAAAACTCAAAATATTCAAATGTCCTCTTGCTTGCCATGGGATAAGATGTTTTAGTGTACAGGAGAGAGCTGAAAGACTGTTCCCCCCTTCAGTTGGGGTGGGGGCATAACCATGCCTATACTGGTTGGTACGACAAATGCAAAAAGAACAGTTCATTGACGGAATGTAGACCAAATCAAACATTCACCCCCAGTCACAGATCTGGGTTTAATCCATCAGTTGTTTTGCTCACCATGCCATTCCAGTTTGGATCCCACCATATGCAAATCAGTCTTGACCCTGTTCCCCATGGGAACAGTACAGCCCGAACTGCCAGGCCAGGTCCGCCCTGAACCAGAAACAAACATTCTGTGACCAGTTTCGGGGAATCACCCCTCTTCAGCCAGGCTAGCTTGCAAATAGTGGCATAGTGAGCACGGGACCAACGTCTTTTCCAAAATAGGCCGATCTGCCCCCCAAGGGGGGCAGATATGGCCAACAGTGATGTGCCCTCAGGGGGAAGCGACCCTTGCCCAAGGGGCTGCCCCCCCAAACAAAACAAACACACACACCAAGCTCTGGTGCCTAAGTGGTTTCTACCCAAATAGAAATAGGGCCAGAATGGCCTAAAATAAATTTCCCCCGCCCCCCACAGCCTAAGGGGTCGCTCCACTTGCGTGAATTTGGCGCAAAAGAAAATCCCTGGTGCCTACTGGTTTCTGCCCTCAAGGAGGGCAAAAATGGCCTAAAATAAATTTTCTCCGAGGGGATCGACCCTTGCCTAAGGAGTCGCTCCCCTTGCGTGAAACTGACCTAAAAAAGAATCCATGGTGTTTAGTGGTTTCTGACCCCCTGGGGGCAGATTGGCCTAATAAAAATAAGCTTATCTGCCCCAGGAGGGCAGTAATGGCCTAAAGTTAATTTTACCCCCAGGGGAGCGACCCTTGCCTAAGGGGTCACTTCCCACATCTAAAAGAATAAAACAAACAAAAAAAATATCCCTGTTGTCTAGAGGTTTTGGCCTAATTAGATCGGGGCAGATCGGCCTAAAAAAAGTTTGCCCTCCTGAGGAGTGGCCCTTGCCCAAGGGGACGCTCCCCTTATGCATTTATATAAAAAAAAAATCCCTTGTGTCTAGTGGGCATTTCTGCTGCCCGATCGCGTTGCGATCGGGTAGCAGAAGTGCTGAGAGAGACATCAAAGGAGAGGAAAGGCCTTTCCTTTCCTTTGATGCCTCTCTCGCCCCCTCCACATGATTGGAGGAGAAATTGTAAAATTCAGACGTAGACGGAAGAAAATAACAGTAGCGTTTATTGTGGACAGCGCAGAGCATCCAGCCTCGAAGCTTCCCCACCAACAAAAAAACTTCCCACATTCTACAGTCCTCGCATTCCACATTCCAGAATACATCCCGTAGGCAACCCCACAATTCTAATGATAAAATACAACACATTTTCCCCCTTCAACAAACAAAATAATATATACAATATATACAGTTATTGTTCATATAACAACATAGTAAAAACAAACTTCCAAACTACACAAATCCCCTCAACTTTGAGGGACGATACCTCGTCCGGGCCTCGTATTTAACCCAGGAAGTTATGGAGTCTTCTTTCTGACTCACTGCACCCCCATCCCCAACCTCATCTCCAAGATTATCATCACTTGAACATCTCACTTCATCTTCAACACTATCCATCACATCTTCCTCTCTAGGCACTTCCTTCCTCTCACTCATCACAAACCCAGAATCCAGACAGTCCTCATCAAAATCTTCCAAACGAGTCCAAACATACCCAGTTTTGCACTTTGCCAGTCTTTTTACACCCCACACCCTGCCATCTTGAGTTACAACAGGTTTTTTAAACACCTTCACCACCCTCATGGCCTTACTAAATTTGAACATACCTTTCCTCACCAGCCCAGGTTTCTTTATTTTGACACAATCTCCCACAACAAAAGACGGCTCCTTCACTTTCCATTTCTAGTCATACACTTTTTTATACTTATGCTTCATTCCCACCCTGTCCTTAACCTCATCTATATTCACATTATCCAATTCTTTAATTTGCTTCTTCTTTAATGACCACGGACAGAGTTTGGATACGGGATTTCTTCCTCTCAAAAACCTGCAAGGACTCACTTCAGTGTTACTTTGCGGAGTAATACGATAAAACCACCACTTTTCTCTTAACTCTTCCTTCCAAAGACCACCAAAACCCCTTGCCCAACCAATACTATCCTTCAAAACATGGTTGAACCTCTCGACCAGGCCATTTCCTTGTGGTTCATACAACAAGGTCATAACATGCTTGATATTGCTATACCTAAAGAAACTTTGCATTTCTTTAGATAACAGTTGCACTCCGTTGTCAGACACCACAGTCTCTGGAAAACTTTTCCTTGCAAACACTTCTTTGAAAAATTCTATGATGACATAAGATGTGACCTGGGACACCAACTTCACCTCTGGCCACTTCGGATGATAATCCTCCAGAACCAAGGCACCCCGAGCCTCAACAGGTAAAAAGTAAAATGGACCTGAAATATCGAATCCTAATTTCTGCCACGGAGAATCAGGCGAAGGTACCGGACACAAAGGGGCTGGTACAGTCTTCAACATCTTCTCTGCATTGACGCAAATACTGCATTCTCTGACGGTCCTTTCTGCAATCTTATCCATGCCAGGCCACCAAAAACAAGTTCTTATCAACCTCTTCATAGAGGACATACCTGGATGGCCTTCATGCTCTATTCTTAAAATAATAGACTGCATCCCTTTAGGTGGATCACACTTACCCCTTTTGAACACAAGAATATTTTCAACCTCCAATTCTTCTCTTACACTAAAGAAAGGTGCAATCTCCCCTAAAATCTAATCTCTACTCGGCCACCCATACCTCACATACTCTTTGACCTCTTGCAATACCACATCCACCTGATCACACTCTAGCCACTGTTTCTCCTCCACCAACTTGAATTCCTCTGACATAAACTCAGATACAACAGAAACCACATCCATTTCTAATGCATCATGATCACTCACACCACAACGTTCACTTTGAGGAAGACGCGAAAGACAATCAGCCACAGAATTCCTCCCTCCTGGCACATATTCGACCTGGAAAGAATATTCTTGTAACTTCGAGACCAACCTCGCAATACGAGCATTGGTATTCCAGCCACCACCAGGTGACAGAATTCCAACTAAAGGCTTGTGGTCCGTCTAAAGTACAAAACGTGGCCCCCAAATGTAATTCCTGAAATTTTCAATAGCCCACACACATGCTAACAACTCCTTTTCAATAACAGCATACCTTCTTTCAGCATCAGACAGTGTGCGAGAAGCAAAAGTAACATTCCAGATATCCTTGCCACACTTCTGAGACAGCACACCCCCAACACCATACATACTCGCGTCAACTGTTACAATGCACTGCGCCTTGACATTGAAAGGTCTGAGAGTAGGCGCATCAGCAATTTCTCTCTTGATTGATTCAAAGGCATTCATCTGTCTTTCAGACCATTTATACTCCACTCCCTTCCTTCTCAATTCCCTCAGAGGTTCCATTTTGGTAGCAAAGTTCTCTATAAACTTGCTGTAATACTCACACAAACCTGCAAACAATAACAATTTATCACGACTGTCTGGAGCTGGAGCATTAACAATAGCGTCAACAAGTGAACACTTTGGTATCACTCCTTCACCTGAAACAGTGTGTCTTAAATACTCTACTGATTTGAAAAGAAGTGACATTTCTTAATTTTCAGCATTAACCCATTCTTAATGAGAACCTCACACACTTTAAGCATATGATTTTTGTGTTCTTCCACATTCTTTGGGTAAACCAGTACATCATCCTGAAAACATTTCACAAAAGTGTCCATCTCCTTAAAAAGTATGAACATAGCTCTTTGGAAGACCGATGCCGCAGATGCCAAACCAAATGGAATACGTTTGAACTGGAAAAGCCCCTGCGGCGTGATGAAAGCAGTGAGATGCCTGGAATCCTCAGTAAGTTCAATTTGATGGTACGCAGACCTCAAATCCAAAGTGGAGAAGATTTTCGCACCATCCAACATACAAACGACCTCATTAATATTAGGTAAGGGGTGACAATTGACAATGATGTTCACATCAAGTGCCCTGAGGTCAACACACAATCTCAAAGACTTGTCCGATTTACGAGCTAAGGCTATGGGAGATACCCACTCAGAAGACTCTATTTCCTCAATAACATCATCTTTGACCATTTCCGCTAACATTTTCTTCAATTCATCTCGCACACCAATAGGAACATTTCTCAACTTTTGTACAACCGACCTCGCATCTCCCTTCAGCCTGATTTTGTGACTATAATTTTGCAATTTGTCCAACACATCTGTAAATACTTGTGGGAACTTTGTCACAATCCAGTCCATCTCCTTACTTCTGTCAGTCACCAGCACTGGCTCACAAGCTCTGTGGTTGAGAATAATGCCTAACTTGGTTTGGTCTCTCCAACCTAAGACATTAACCCCCTTTTCAACTACATACAATTTAATGTTAGCTGATCTACCCTTAAAACAAACTACAGTATCTACATAACCCTTGATATCAATAGCAGTTCCATCAAAACCTTCTGCAATGATATCAGGAAAAAACAAATCAGACATTCTCCACACATCTTTGAATTTCTGTTTAAAATAACCACAAGTAACAGTTGTCCGTGGTGACCCTGAGTCAGCCATAACCTCAAGCTCCTGACCTTCAATGAGTACCACACACTTAGGCTGTCTCACAGAACCATTGCTGTCCCCATTGTTTTTAAGAGACAAAACTACCCCCTTTCTCCATCATCATTTACATATGAAACCTTTCCTTTACTGTTGCTCCCATTCCATCTAAACTCCTTACACACTCTAACAAAATGTCCTACTTTGCCACACTTCTTACACTCTCTACCTAGAGCTGGACACTGCTGGGATTTTGCAAGATGATTCTGACTTCCACAACGATAACAGGAAAAACGCTCTGTTTTTACACTTTTGTCCTCTTTCTTATTCCCTGCAGTGTTCTTGGGAGGGGCATTACCACCCACAGCTCCCACCACATCATAGAGAGAGTTTTTGTCCTTTGACGACTCCTGGACAGATTTTATCCACCTCTCCGATTGTTCCAAAGCTTTAGCAGTGTTAATCACATCTTACAATTTCGGATCACCCATAACCCACAACTGTTCCTGGATCCTTCTGCTCCTAACGTGAACAATAATTTTATCTCTTATCATCTCGTCCGTGATAGGTCCAAAATTGCAATGCATAGATAAGCCCCTGAACATTGTTAGTAACTCATCAAAAGTTTCCTCCAATTGTTGGGTCCTAGTATAGAATTTGAACCTATTCAAAGCAATGCTCGTTGTGGGTTTAAATCTGTTCTCTAGTTTAATCAATGCATCCTTAAACACATCAAAATCCTCATCCTGAAGGGATCCTTGTGGTAAGGTCCTAAAAACCATTTGGCCTTCAGACCCAAGGCAATGTAGCAATATATTCTTTTTCCTCTCTTGTGACATTCCATCCTCACCAATGGCTCTTAAATATGTCAAAAACTCTTCTTTCCACCAAGCCCATGGCATGGGGGATCCCCTTTATTTTGTAAAAACTTGGCAGGAGGTTCAAATTGCATGTTCCCTCTTCCAGATCCCAGAATCAATAAACTAATAGAATTGATATCACAGCTCAAAAATAAAAAAATAAAAACAACCAAAAAAAAAAAAAAATCAGTTATTACGAACCACAAGCACTGTAGGACAGTAGGCGATCTCGTCGTGGTACAAAAAAATAAAAATTCAATGTCTAGGGAGCGAATACATTTCCTTCAGCAGCTGCTCCATATACAGCAACAACATAAGGGTGCAAGGTCCAAAAGAATTCTTGAGGAAACGCGGAGATCGCGTTAAGCTGGATAGGCGATGCTTACAAAAAAAGTGGCAGCAACTTAGTAAAGCATCTTTATTGCCAGGTTACAAGGAATGCAATAGTCGCGTCAAACCTTGCGTGCAGCACCGTAAAAAAACACCTCCATAGAAACGCGTCCTTGGCAACCCTGTAGCTAGGCTGCAAGGAACGCGACAGCTGTGCACGCAATGAACTGTGTAATCACCTTGCACGTGGTGAGTGTTGCCAAGCGACAACCAAGCGCACGCGGGAGACGCGATGTCTAAACGTGTCTATCGTTACACAACGACATGTAGACGTCTCAAGGCTGCCAAAACACACACCGGGTAATTGCAGTCAATAAAAAAATAACAGTACCAGCACATCCACCAAGCCACATTGCAGATAACGAAGTTCACGCTAAGTCCTACGCCGTGAGAGCAGATAAAGCAGCACCACCCCTGCGCTGCTGAAGAATATGTGCCGTAAGTGTGCCTCCTCAAAATCTCGTTGCCAAATTTGTAAAATTCAGACAGAAGAAAATAACAGTAGCGTTTATTGTGGACAGCACAGAGCATCCAGCCTCAAAGCTTCCCCACCAATGAATAAACTTCCCACATTCTACAGTCCTCGCATTCCACATTCCAGAATGCATCCCCTAGGCACCCCCACAATTCTATTGATAAAATAAATCAGAAAAGCTTTTGCAGTTTGCCTCCGATCCGCGCTGAAAGCTCGGGGCAGCCTCTGATGAGGTCAGCGTGTGATCACGCGCTGCCGTCATCAGACGTCGGGGTTGGTGTGGGAGGAGGTGGAAGGAGAAGCGATTCCCCTTCCATCCCTGCCCATGGGAGGTGAGTGCGAGGCCATCGGGGGGAGCGAGGGCCCATCCCAGGACATAACGGTTGCGTCCTCGGCACCCGAGTGGTTCAAACGAGGACGTAACTGTTATGTCCCGGGCACCGAGGGGTTAAAAGTAATTATTGTATGGGGAGAGATGTGTTATGATCTACTAATTGTTTTTACCAAGTGTCTGGAATGTCAACTATGTCATTGTCACTTAGATGACTAGAGAACCTAGGTTACTAGTATTGTCATAAAGCATCAGGTGCTTGGGAGAGATGTGTTTTTAATTCTGTCAAATGGACCATCAGTTGGACCAAGCGTTTCTTTGAGGGTTGGTGGGTTTGAACCCATGATGAATGAGCCTTAAAAGAATTACACTTGTAATGGTTGGTGTGCGCCCCTCCACTACTAACAGATTTTGATGTTATTTGTCATTTGTCCACATGTTCATTTCACAAAACTTTCTTCTCTGCTTTCTGCAACTAAGAGAGCAGTACATCTGGCAGCTCCACAGTCAGTGGCACTGGAATATTTTTCAGAGTGGGGGTACTGCCATCAAAGTTACATTCCTGAAATCACAGAGATTGTAAAAAATCCAAGCATCACATAAAGAACAAGTGTAGCAAATGAGCCACACCCATTCAGCAGGAAATTGGTACGGGTGTGGTATGTAGCATTTTGAAGCACAGTGTCACAAATATATTACTAAAGCGAGGTATAGTAGTGTACTGCCATTTACAGACAGCACATTTTCCATTGAAATGGACACAAAATTCACATTAACATTCAGTTTTATAATCAAACCATAGCGAACAAATGATAATGAGTGAAAATGTGGTTTCAGCAAATATTTATCATTTTCACATCACTAAGCACAGTGTATTGGTTTGTTTTCATCCTATTAAAATCTTTGTTTCCAGTACACTTCAGAATTACAAAAAAAAGTGCTTAATTTGTGACTTTTCCAACAGCTGATATTTATTTAAATATGTAAACAGTTCTTTTACAGGTATTTACATTTTGTTGTATGTTAAAAAAAACTGGCATCCTACAGCCTTTCCTTTTATTCACCCTGTACCCCAGCAAGATTGTGAGATAGTTCACTTTACAAAATGCTTTAACTTCATAGTTGGATAAAGAAAAGTATACCCCAATGTCCAGGTTAAAAGAATAAGCTGCATTTTGTCAGAAGACATAGCTTAACATTTGACCACTGTCTTTTAACGTCCCTCAAACGTGTCACGATAAACCAAAATTGAAAATCCCCTTTATTGCTTGTACACCATCTGAATGAATTCCAGCAAGTTTATTTTGGGGTGTGTGACAGACCCCTGCTTTCAGATTCCTATGTCTACAGTTGTAATGTACTGTGCTTTCCTGGCCTACTCACAGAGATGATCTGCAGTGTCCGGCTTTTCCCAGTAGTAGAAGCACGGCCCGGCACTCAAATGACCCCTGCGCCAGGACACAGGGAGCAGTTAAGGTCAGGCTGAAACATCCAGAGCTAGCTCTGTTCACCGTAGGACCTGGAACGGCTGAATACAAGAGGAGCCCTGCTGAACAAAAGCAGGAAGTGATGAGTGCGTGCACACAACGAGCAGGCATTAACAGAAGGTCTGTTTGTTAAACCAGACAATGCCTGTTCCCCGTACCTCCCCTAACCTGGCCTGTTCGAGCAAGGATCCACTGTAGACACTCCCCTCGCAGGGACTTGCAACACCCCAGCGTCCAGAGCCTACGGTGTCTCCATGCGGAAGCTTCCACTGTGAGAGCGGCTAGGGGGCCCTCCCTCTGCGGCACCTTTTCATTGAGGTGGTATGGGAGCCATTGTCTGCAGGGGCTGGAAACGTGAGATAAGGGGTGAGTCGTTTCCTTTCCCAGATGGCAGCGCTCCGCTTATTGGCTTGTAAAATATCAGCTGCTATCAGCCGCGCTTTCCAGTTTCTTGTTGCAGGATGTCAGCGCCCCTAATATCTGTCAATCTCTTGCCTCACAAATGCAGGTGAAGTCAGGTGTTTACGAGGGTGATCCCATTGAGGATAATGGAGGGTAATGTAGGTGTGAAAAGCTGGTGATTACAATAAAGTTTATTAGGCATTTTGTTTGGCAGGTAGTTGAACAGGAGTGAAAAGAGGGTGGCACCTCACATGAGCTGACATGTGTGCCAGCTTTTTTGACCCAAAACCAGACAGTTACTTCTGAACTTTAAAAGGTATAGCTCTAGACTTCTTTAAGCAGTTGTTACTTCTCAGATTGTTCAGTTATCATGTCTCACACACAGAATCAAGTCCAGTTGACTTTGCAGTGCAAAGTCACAATTTACAGTGTACAAAAGTGCTCTGTGATTTATAAGGGGCATTGCAGATCACAATGCAAGCACTTCAAACCCTTTCAGATCTCTAGGGAAATGGATCTTTTCAGGGTGGTCCCCCAATTGTGGTTCGCAATAGTATATTCACATGCCTTGTGACCTATTTTATGGCTGCAAAATATGGAATGATTAGCGTCTGCTGAGGGTTGGTGATAGCCTTTCACAAGGCGCAAGCTGGCAAAACTTGCTTGTAGAGGTTGTAGGCATTGGGACAGTGGTCTCATGCACCACTCCTCAGACACCATAATATCACATTCAAAAGGTGCCACTGTTTTTGGCATTGTGGCCCCTCTCACTTTAAAGTACGGCTGTTGCAACAAACGTATATTGCAAATGTGAAATGGAGGGGCCGGGTCTGCTGTCCCGTGCAAGGCTTCATGCCGGCATTAACAATTCAATTCCTGTATCATCAATGATCGTGGAGCAGGCAGTGTAGGGACTTTTTGCAAAAAATCTCTTTGCACCTTGGGGGATTTCAGCCTGCCTCTCATGCAAAGGAGAAGAGACTGATGGCAATGCAATCTATAAAATGCTCTGTGATTAGCTTCTTTTCTGCACGAGGAACTCGATCTATTTCTTCTCACTTTTGGGTTAGATGTTTGATTTCTGCACAGGTCATAATATTCCATCTCTCAAGAGATCTTTTTTTCCTTTCAAAACTTTATATTAAAGAAAGGTAAAAGAGGAAGATACAAAGCACACTTGTATCTTGTATCAGATAGCTCACTTGTGTGAGTAGTGGTGTATGTATTTGGCAGCCTTATCCTGCCTTATAAATGATAAAAACCAAATTCCAAATTTATTGTCAGTTTGAATTTAAAAACTGAGCGATGATTAAAAATATGAAACTATATTAGATAAGTTTTGAAAAATGACTGATAAAATCATCCACATATAGTGTTGAGTTAAAAACTGTAGCAGTAAAATATTGTCAATACCCAAAACAACAATGTACTTCAAGTAGTAACTTGAAGTCCAATACTGCAGGCGAATAAAATGGATAAAAGCTACCTTGGCTGTTATAGACACTTTGATCTAAGCAGGGCCTCCGATCTTCTGTCACGTCGACAATGCAGACATAATGAACTTGATAACTGCAAACACCACAACCACTCTTGTGTCACTTTTTCATATTCTCAATGATTTGGTGCGATCGATCAGCCCCAAAGCACAACACATCGTTACAACCCATGTAGATTTCTATCTGGACTATGCCCTGCAGAAAAATAAGAAATACTCCTCCGTTTCATTTGTGGAACAGCAAACCAGACAAAGGTTCAACTTCTCAGTCAACAAGGCCCATAGTGATGTATAAGTGGCCAAAAGAAGAACACCATAGCAAAACTACAGGAAAAGGGAATGTGCCAGAGTCAGATTAAAATAATCCAGGACGTACTCGAATTCAAATACATTTGTATGCATAAAAAAGGCTTAGGTCCTGCAACATGCAGAATCTGAGGACTCACTGCTTGTAATAAAGTTTGCCCAGTATGCTCGCTTGGCAGTGCCTTTAACATTGTTGATAGCTGAGGGGGACTCCATAGGCTATAAAAACCCAAACTATTAAGGGTCTGTTTGATGTACCCAGGCCAGTGGATTTTATATAGATCTTTTAGTGCTATGATCTCACTTAGGGCTTCTCTGTATGGCTTTAAAGCCTCTGTTGACCACACCCGAAGCCAGTACCTTAGAGGTAACAATCTCCTGTGAAAGGCTTAAGGGCAAAGACCAGTCTGAGTGACAAGAGTTCTGTCCCACAAACCAGATTGGTGACAGCCCTTATAAAGTTTTTTTTACCCACACCAAGAACTGAGCAGTTGGAGTAACCCCACAACTCGACCCCTCCAAAGCAGTGCTCTTGACCAGGGTGTTATATATCTGAATCACAAGGGAGATCGGATAAGATGGGGCTCCTTTGGCAAACATCACAATGGCAGATGCTCTGTGGCTGATAAGTGAAAGTCTCTTTTGGATTTGGGGTCCCCAGGACGACTCGTTATTCGACAGTCTGATCCCCAAATAGTCAAATTCAGATACAATTTCTAGTTGAGCCCCTCCTAGTTCTATAATACTGTCCAATCTTTTTTTATTTTTATAAACCATACATTTAGTCACCAGAGCATTTATCTCTAGCCCTTAGGTGTCACAAAAAAGTAAAAACCTATCCATGAGTTTCTGGAGGCCCGTGTGTGTTTTGGAAACCTGTAAGGTGTTCTCAGCAAAAAACAAAGCTGGCACCTATTTGCTTGCCACAGATGGGGAGTCATTCACACAGCTTGGTGGATAACTGTGTGCTTTGTTTAGAAACAAGAGAAAAAGGGTAGGAGCCAAAATGCAGCCTTGGCGAACACCTTGAGCTATATCCGTCTTATCCATCAGTTCCCTGATTGGTCTTCACTGAATCCTGATGTAATTCCCTTGTGCAAGCGCATAATTATATTCAACAAATTGCCTGGGAAGTTCATGTCTGCTACAACCTCATACAATTTTGCCCATGGGACTAGAATAAATGCTGCTTGTAAGTCAATAAAACTAACAAAAAGTGTGCCGCCTTCCTTTTGGTCATAAGGAGCCTAGAGGCCAGATCAAGGGTTCCAGTTTTTGGCCTAAATTTGGTTTGAAGGGAAGAAATGACATTATTATCCTGTATCCAAGATGTTAGTGGTCTCACGACTTGCTTGCAGAAAATGTTCTGCGGGTTCTCTAGTAGGCTAATAGGGCGGTTGCTATTCAGGAGATTTCAACATCTTTTTTTGTGGATTGGCACAATTTCCACACCTTTCCACGTAGATGGCATGGGTGCACCTGCAGTTATTGCGTTGCAGAGGATATTAATGTATGGAACTCAGATGAAGAAGTTCGAGTGAAACATATCAGAAGGAATTGTATCAAACCATGGGGCCTTCCCCTGTCTTTGGGAGTAGATTGCAGCAGAGGTTTCCTCTAAGGGAAAAACTAATTGGCGAATTGCTGTTTGTCCATCAAAAAAAGATTGCCAATTCTTGGGCAGCTGGACGGGGTTGCAGTAGAGTGATCTTAAGTGTGCGTCACCTTCTCTGTGCTCTATTGAAGACTGAGGTTGTTCAACCCAGTCTTTGGCTCCTTATCTCACTAGCTACCAAAATGCTTTTGAGTCCTTCTTAAAAGAGTCCTCTAGAAGAGCTTCCCAAATTGATTCTTTCCACATTGCATGGGCCAACTTGATAGTCTCCCTGTATGCTGTCCTTGACTCTGTAAGGGTGGCTTTAGTATGGTTACTAAATTACTACCTGCCTCCCTGCAGGTAGCAGAAAAACACTCCTGGTATTTTGGGTTACAGACAGCCTGTTTAAAGCCCTTTGTAAAATGATCTTTGAGATTCAAAAATAGAAGGGTATGTTCCCTGAGGATGAAGTCTGGGCAATTCCAGTTCTCAAGTATCTTTTCCATATGGAAGGCCACTTTATCATGGATTTTAGATATCACATTTTCAGTGGAGCAGAGTGCATTCCACTTGACGTTCTTTCTATTATTGACCACTGCTAAACTATTCCTGTTGGGCTTTGGGCCATCTGTCAATATATGAGACATGAGGTAACGTGCTGTAAATATTGGAGGGTTATGGTCACTCTCTGGTCTATACCTAACCACGATGTCCACCATGATTCCCCAGATATGCAGGTCTAGTAGGCTATAATCCATAGGGCTGGTGTAGTTGCCTCAATGAAATGTCGGAGCAGGTCTTAAATCCGAAATAGAAGGACCAATACAAGCACATAGTCCAGGGGTGTGAGAGAGATCCACCACCTGCAAAGCAGCTGTAGACAGGTTGCTCCTCAGAGGATACGTTAACTCTGGAATGTGCAATGCCACATCCTCCTCTGCACACAAAAATTGTGCTATATAGTTGGGCTCGAAATTTAAATTCAAGTCCCTTGCAAAGGTGACATTATGGGAGGCTATAGACAAAGTTAATACTGTGTCTAGTAAGGCAATAGTTCTTGATTCTTCCTAGCTACTCAAGCTTCTTTTATAAGTATTGATTAACAATATAGGAATACTAACGGACTGCGTTATAACATGCCCCTGCCAATCAGGAGAATGGAGTCACAACTCTGTGACAGAACACTTCAATTTAATAATAACTCAAATTAATAAACCTCCTGAGGGTCTAACTGCAGAAGATCTCATTGCGGGGACAAAAAAAACATTTGTAGCAATTCCTATAACCATTTTCCACTGCCCATGTCTCTTGAAAGAGACAAACCCCGTGGTCATCAATGAACTACCCTCACTCAATATCCTCTAGTTTTGTCTTGATCCCTGCCACATTCCAACTGAGCAGTGATACAGGTAATTGCTGATTAATGTGAAGTTTCTGGGGTTTTGTTAAAGCTGAAGGGGGTGAGGGACAAGATTAGTATATGTGGTAGAATTAAAGGAAAATCCTGCAGACCTTAAATTGTTTTGCACAAACGAAGAAGGAACAATGGACTTTACCTGAGCGGCAACTGAAGTGGCTCTCACAGATTGAACTCTAGGTTTCTCTACACCTAGTTCACACAAGTTAGAAATAAAGGTATTTGACACTCTTTCTCCAGATGCCCATCTTCCGTCAGATGTGTCAACACCCACAGCCAGTACACGTGCATGGGTGTTGGCACAGATGCCGGAAACAGGCTGACCATTATAAGGCCAGGTCATGTCTATAGCCTGATTGTATTCTAGGAGTGGGGAAGCTAGCTTAGCTTCATTAGCAGATGGATAATCATTTGAGTCCCTTTGGTTATACCAGACCCGGGGGAGAGTGGGATGGACCCTAGTAAAAAACTCTCTTTCATCAAGGGACAGTCAATCATTTTCCCGTAAGCATGCAAGGGGTGTGAACTGATTGGTAGTAGAAATTTGGAACTGGGCTGGCATAGAATCCATAGTTTAGATATTATTTGAAGACATATTCTGGAACTGGTGATAAAATTGCCTAAGTGTAATGACTTTATGCTACACTTCTGCATACTGGCTTGAACCTCATATCAGCTTGAACTGTGCTAGCCTTGGATACTTGAATTTAATTATCACGCAATCACCTTCTAGATTTTTCTCCAACCTACCATTACCATTGAAATATCATGAGCACTTGAAAATCTGAAATCCATTGAGAGTGGAACCAGTGCAAATTTTTGATCCTTAGCTGTTGAGATGATCCTGCTTCATACTGGGGCAATGGAGGAGTGGGAGTCATTTCTGCTACATAAGGGCAAACAGCTGGCGGAAGATCAACAACATCATTGGATGGTGGCTGTGGTGTCACAGTTCAATTCTCCTGACAGATGATTGTCTCCCCTGGGGGCGTTTCAGTTGTATGGTTACGATTAGTGTTCGCAGCGAGGGTGGTATCTCTGCGCTCCAGGGTTCTCCCAGTGCTGGCTGCCCCTTGGCCATCGAGGTGGACCGTCAAGGAAGCCAAAGGGGGGCTGTTAGTATCCCTTGCTCCTTCAGAAAGAACTGATGCCACTGATGGTACCATTGTAGCAGAATTGCGGCCCATCATGCTTGTGTGTACTGGAGCTAAATCACCTCATGTGGTTCCAGAGGAGGGATGTATGGTTGTCGAACAAAGACATTGTGTACACAGTCTTTAGTCAATGGCCTAAAGCCATTCCTCAAGTGGAGACAGAAGTGATTTAACAAATGTAGTGAGTTTGCTCAGCTATTTTCCACAGGACAAGTCCTCATGGTCAAATGACCTAAATAGCTGTTCAACAACAGGCAATCCTACAAATGAGCAGGGATTGGTGCTAGTGGCTTTAGATTTTGATACAGGGAGGTGCTTTTTATGTTTGACTGTGGGACCTCATCAGAAAAAACAACACTTGTCTCTTGATCCTGATTTGGGGCGAAAATAGTGTCAGATGGAATTACATCTTTTACATTTGTGGATAACATTGGGGGACCTGGGGCAGTGTTTGAGGGGAGTTGGAAGTTTCCAGTGGAAAGGGAATACATTTTGGCAAGAGCTCGGTTGTGAGTGAGAGGTGGTGTCCAGTCAACTGCCCATTGAATCAACATGTAAAATGAAGAGTTTAAAGGTGACTTAGGTATGAGGAAAGCTCATAATACCTTTCACTTTCTAATCGTGTGCCAGTTACAGTTCAATGTAGCAGCAGAAGGAACAATTAAATTAGGGTCTTAAAGAGCTCGGGTCCTTGTAATGGAAGGCCCAATAGCTCTAGTAAAAACTTGAACTAAATAAAGGTAAAATAATGAGGAGCCTTTTTTGAGGAAAACAACTCACGTGTTCATTGAACGAGTGGAAAAAAAGGCAACTCCCCCTTTAGACCCAGTTAATTGAGTGTGTTTTCTTATTTGGTGGGAAGAATCGAGGAAGGGATTCCTGGTCGAAGATATTAGAGCGGGGCCCAGCTCAGCGTCTTATGGGCACAGATGGGTATGGAAGGGCCCACCCTTGGCCTGGGCTTTGCCTGCATTGTGGGAGTCAAAGTGCTCTTAAGTAGCACTATGGTTTCTCTCTCCCCTCGTCCTCCTCGGAGCGCAATGGAGGCTGGGACGTGCAGTCTTCCAGGAATTCACAACATTGAAGGTATCCCGTGCCACAAGGATGAAAGGGCACTTAACTAACATTATTGTCTCTCTCACCCCTCCTCCTCCTCAGGGCACTTACAGTCCCCCTGGATTCCACAAAAGTGAAGGCAATCTGCGCTGTAGGGGTCAAAACGCCAGTAAGTAGTGCTATTGTCTCTCTCACCCCTCCTCCTCCTCAGGGCACTTTGGAGGTTGCGACTTGCAGTCCCTTGGTAATCCACAACACTGAAGGCGAAGATATAATCAGATGCAGAAAAAAACAACGGAGATGATACAGGGAGTAGTAATAAGCCCTAAAGTGATGCTTCCAATTGTGTTTTTAAGAAGTATAAATGCACTTCTATTCCTGTGGATATACTCACCACTGAGATTTTTTAATGGATGCCAAAGTCATATATTTTTACCTACTCTACGCTAACGTTTCTGGTTTTGATTTACAATGGACTATTGAGAAATATATAGAGTTTAAGTCCAATATGGCCATCTGCATTTTCTGTTGAAATTATGAGTGACATCCAGCGCATCACCATTAAAACTGAGCCTGAAGAGCAGTTGTTTGAGACGGAGGAACTTGTAGAATTCATAGTTAGTTAAATAAAATTTACTTTGCAGCTCGAAAAAAAGACGAGTATAATCTCTGCTCCAGAGTTTAGCTGCAGTCCGTGATCTCCATCCAGGTAGCTATAAGGTGGTTGATTTGATGAAATAGTTATGGAGCTGTAATGTACAGCGTCTGCAGCAGCAGTAAATAATGACTCGCACACAGTTTTAGATTATTGCTGCGCGGTCGGTGCAGCCTTGGCTTTTTGCGCATTGCCCTCAAGCAGTGCCGCTCCTCAGCCAGCCACGTCCCTGCCGACCACACCTCTTTATTTCGTCTTCCGGGTCTACCCCTGACCTCGGGGCAGACCAAGTATGGGCAGACACATATGGAGGGTGTTTACATTAATCGGGCGCGTGCGAGGAGCTGCGCCCCCTGACATTGGTGTCACCCGGTGACCAGTTACCTCACTGGCCCGCGACACCACATTCCTCCTAAAATCAAAATGAAAAACGTTAACATTATGCAATGTCAAACTGTCCATCCAGTACGTGGTCGCGCAGCCGTGTAGATGGAACGGGGTTGTCGCGAAGATGATACCTCGTGGTTCCCGACCTCCCTCGATCGGGCTCAGGATCAGAGTTGCAACACGGGGGCCCCCCAGATCTCTTTTGGCGTACTCTCAGGTGATTCGTCGGGGCTTGGGTTGCAATCAGTGTAGTCTTCTGGTAGCGATACTCCAGCCGGAGGGGAGACAATCCTTGGAGGGTGGTCGTTCGGGGAACAGAATCTCTTGAATAGCAACACATTGCGGGTTATAACATCCGCCCCTCGCCGGGCCACTACAGCTGACCCATTTCGACGAATGATAGTCCATAGAGCAGTGGCAAACGGCATGCAGAACTTGCTGCCTGCTGAAATTTCCTTTATCAGTACCTTGTCTCCAACTGCAAGGTCAGACAGCACCACTCGCCACTTCCGGCTGGCTCGTCGGTTGGTAGCTGAACGCTGTGCCTGAACCTGTTCTGAGTCTATAGACGGAGGCTTCCATGAGGAGTGATGCGGAATGGAGTCAACTGAAGCACGCCTGAACACAATGTGCCCTGGCGCCCGGTTGGTTGTTGAATGAGGTGTCTGACGGTAGTTTCGCAAAAATGAGTAGATGGCACAGTCGCAGGCTTGACCACTGGCATGAGCGATGCAAATTACCTTGTTCAAAGTCATCATAAACCTCTTGACCTCGCCATTGGCTAGAGGCCATCTTGGTGTGATGCGGCGATGTCGGGTACCGGTGCTGTTCAGATACTCCAACAGTTCCCGACTCTGGAACGGTGGGCCGTTGTCGGTCTTGATTTCAGATATCAGGCCATGGGTAGCCATGACCTTTTCAAGACCGGATATGACCACCTCTGCTGTGAGAGCCGGAATGATTTCCACTTCTGGATACTTAGAGAAGTCATTGATGAGGACCATGGTGTGGCGACTATCCGGGAGACTCCCGAAATCCAGGCTTGCGGATGCCCACGGCTTTCCGGGACTAGGCTGTGTCTCCACCGGGACGGGACGGCTGGGCTCTCCAGAGGATTGGCACCATAGAGAGGACTTTACCACACTCTACACCTGTTCATCGATGAGGGGAAACCAGACCTTTGACCTTAGTCGGCTTTTGGTCTTAACCATGCCTTGGTGACTGTTGTGAGCTAGTTGCACTACCCTGGCGGTGAGAGATGATGGTATGACAAGTCTGCACCCTCTCAGTACACACCCATCCACATCTACGGTAAGTTCATCTCGGACGTTGTATAGGCTACCTAGCACGCGTTGTGAGTCCGGGTTTAAAGTGGGTATCTGCTTTTTCAAAACATGCCACTGGTTGGTATGTATGGCAGTCAACACCTTTTGCAGACAATCATCACTCTCTGTGGCTTGGACAACATCACTCACTGAAAGGGGCAATGGTCTCGACCGATCTGAGATATACCGGATGTATTCCTCGGTTTCTCGTGCATCATGCACTTCTTCGTCCGATGCTGCCCTTGGGTGTCGTGACAAATAGTCCGCTGGGTTTTCAGATCCTGGTCGGTATTCCAGTTGGCATCTGTAGTCCTGCAACTGGAGCATCCATTTCTCTATTCGGGGAGGTGGCTTTGAGGCCGTGCTGTTGAACAGAGGCAACAATGGCTTATGATCTGTAGTCACTGTGAAGGGGCGTCCGTAGACATAGCTGTGGAAGTGCTTACAGCCCCAATGCACAGCAATTGCTTCTTTCTCTATCTGAGAGTATCTTTGTTCTGTCTCAGTTAGGGACCTGCACGCATAGGCCACAGGGGACCATATTCCTTTGTCCTGCTCTTGTAGCAGCACAGCTCCTAGGCCCTTCGGCCCAGCATCAACCGCGACTTTGGTGTTTCTCTGTGGGTCAAAATATCTCAGCGTAGTGTCACACAATAGTGCTTCTTTGATGGCCTCAAATGGGGTTTGTTCCACCGATCCCCAGACCCAAGATTTGGATGTCTTGGTTCATTTTCGGAGGGGCTGGGTGAGGGTAGACAAGTCCTTAATGAATCGGCCACAGTAATTGACCATGCCTAAGAAGCTTCAGACCTCTGTCACGCACGTTGGGGGAGGTGCACTTTTGACGTCACTTACTTTGGTCGGGTCTGGCGCCACCCCGTTGGCCGAGAATACATATCCAAAGAAATGTATCCTGTCCTTTAAGAATTCGCACTTCCTGCGGTGTAAGGTTAGTCCAGATTCCTGTATCCTGCTGAGCACGTTTTGGAGGCGGGAGTGGTGTTCGGCAATGGTGGGCGCGTGGATGAGAATGTCGTCACTAACATTTAAGATTCCTGGGAGATCACCTAAGAGTTCCTGTATCACGTTCTGAAAAACCTCCGCGGCATTGGATATTCTGAAGTTCAACCGCCAGTACCGCCTCAGTCCGACATGGGTGGAGAAGGTTGTGATAAAACACGACTCTTCGGCTAACACCAGCTGATGGTAGCCAGACCGGAGGTCTAATTTTGAGAACCAACGGGATCCACAGAGCTCACCTAGGATGTCACTGATTGTGGGTGTCAAATGTCTTTCCTGTTTGATAGCGCGTTCGGGAGGCACATGTCCACACATATGCAGATCTCCCCGGGTTGCTTGGGTTTGCAGGCCACTACAATTGGGGAAACCCACGGTGTTGGTCCTGACAATCTTTCGATGATGCCCACCTTCTCCAGATGATCCAGCTCTTTCTCTACCTGCGGCCGGAGATGAAACGCAATGCGTCTATGGCGATGGGCGACGGGTTGCACAATTTTGTCTATGTGTAGCTTCACTTCTCTGCCTCGTAAACACCCAGCTCCTTCGAACACTCCTGTGTACTTTGCCAACAATTCAGTTACTGACTCCTGGTGGATGCTGAAAGCAAATGTGTTCACTCCCAGGTCTTCTGCCGCTGTGCAACTTAATAGCATTCCTCGTCCTTCTTCGGTCAGATATATTTTGGCTGGAATTGTTCGTAATCCATGGGTGATCGTAGTTCGGAACATGCTTTTCAGTACGAGTGGTGTGGTCTGTCCATAGGCATAGACTTTTACTTTGGCCTTAGTTAACGTTGGAGTTGGCACCATTTTTCGGTGTTCCTCCGCTGCGAGGATGTTGATTGACGCACCACTGTCGACCACAGCCACATTCGTGTGTGTACCAATGTGGACTTGGCACTTTGGTAGTTGTTTTTGTAGGGAGGAGGTGTTCCCAACGGCGAACAGGGCATGAACTACATGCACCTCAGCTTCGTCGTCGTCCATGTCCCTTCCTCGCTCCGACTTGCTTGTTGCTGTGTTGACGGGAACTCTTCTCGCGCTGGTCCTCCTTGATCTGCCCACTTTCGCAAAGTGATGTCGTTTTCCGCAGCTGGAGCATGTTTTGCCTCTTGCTGGGCACTCGAACAGCCTGTGCAACGGTCCGCCACAAAATCCACACTGTTTGGCTGGTGGTTTGTTCGGACGGTATCTTGTTTTGTTTGCAGATGGCATTACCGTATTGGCGGTTTCTTCCTTTATGGGTCTCTGTGGAGCTGCTTCCATGTGAAATGCACAGGCCTTCGACAGTTCTTTAGTGCAACCCATTTGTAAGATGTCGGGTAGGGTCCTTCCGGATTCTTCAAGGATGTGTTCTCTTAGTTGCAGTGACGCGCATCCTTGGATGATTTGTCCTCTTATTTCCTCCGTCTCGTCTGTGAACCTGGAGGTGCTGGCCAGATCTCTTAGTCTCAGATGGAATTAATCTAATGGCTCTTCCGCTTGTTGCCTGGCCTGTCTAAAGATGAAGCGCTCGTAATCGGTATTGGCCATCGTCTCGAAATGTTTGTTCAACGCGGCAATGAGAGTCGTGTGTGTCTTGGGCGTATCCTCGACGAGGTTCTTGGAGATCTTATAGACTTCTTTTCCTCCTAAATGCAGGAGCATGGCGCGTTTTTGATTGTCGTCAACCTTGGTGGCTTCGAAAAACAGCAGGATTCTCTCCACCCACTCCCTCCATTTTGGGGCTTGTGCCTAAGGTGCTCCTTCCGCAATGAATGGCTCCACAGGTGGTATGACAGACATGTTAGCGAGCTTAGGCAGGGCAGGACAGCGCAGTGACGGACGCGCTCACCATGGTGTGTGATCAGGCCTTGACGGTGTCTTCAGTGTGCCTCGCTGTGCAAAAGGCTGTCAGGACAGCGCAGTTGAAGATTACACTCACCAGGGTATGTGATCAAGCTTTTCCTGTAGTTTCAGTGTGCATCACTGTTTAGGAGGGTGGGGCATCTTCCTCACAGGGCCAGAGGATGAGCAGAGCTCTTGGGCTGCAGGAGCAGCAGAGTAGGATATTCCTGCACCCAGCAGGAGCACAACTCAGACTTCAGATGGGCATGGGGTGGGGTCTCCAGCCTGGGCTCTGTCGTGAGCAAGACGCTGCAGAGAAGACACGTGTGGAAGCATTCTGCCAGCAATCTTTCTTTATAATGGCAGCAGGAAGCGTTCTGCCAGCAATCCTTCTTTGAGATGGCAGCTCGCAGCCAGCGTGGGCGCCGCCTGTTGACTGGCTGCTGCGGGGGAGGAGGCAGCGCTCACGCGGCACGAGCACCGCATGTAAGGCGGCTGCCGCAGAGTGAGTAGGCACGGTGGGTCGCTCCGGCCTCGTCGCCAAAATGTAATGTACAGCGTGTGCGGCGGCAGTAAAAAATGACTCGCACACGGTTTTAGATTATTGCTGCGCGGTCAGGTGTGGCCTTGGCTTTTTGTGCATTGCCCTGAAGCAGTGCTGCTCCTCAGCCAGCCGCGTCCCTGCCGACCACACCTCTTTATTTCTTCTTCCGGGTCTACCCCTGACCTCCGGGCAGACCAAGTATGGGCAGACACATATGGGGGGTGTTTACATTAATCGAGCGCGTGTGAGGAGCTGCGCCCCCCTGACATTGGTGTCGCCCTGTGACCCGTTACCTCACTGGCCCGCGACACCACAGGAGCTTCTGATCTCCCTGAAGAATGGCTTCAGTGATGTTTTACAGCATTAAAAAGGTATGCTTTCTTGTAGCCTGCTGCCATGAATGTTCGTTGGGCATGCCTTTTTAACTAATTAGCATCTGGAGCTGCTCCAAAAGAAAGACTGGAAATTACAGGGGTTGGCTATGCCGTCACATGTTTTTCCAACAAACGTTTGTCCCTGGAGAAACAAAGATTTTAGTTTGCCCTTGGAAAATAGAACTATGAATAAAACATAAAGGGGTGGGGTGTCAGCTCATGGAAATCATCTTTCGAGATTAGCTCACAATTGACTATCGTAGCCTCATCTCACCCTAAACACTCCTACCCCAACCCCGGAAAGATTGTTGCCATTATTTATGTGTTAAATGCCCTATTATTGAAAGGGTTATTGCCCTGTAGGGAGCAGTCACCCTTTTTAGTAATGTGGGGCCTTATCTGAGCATCTTTTTTAAAAAGGACCACGAAACTCCCAGTGTCCTAAGCTACTGCTGCCTAAAAAGAGTTTCTTGAGAATGTTTTAGCTGCCCTGATAGCATTGACATATGGTCTAGTATTGTCACTGTATAGTCTGTTCTTCAAGAATACAGTTTGAAACACTCTTTGATGAACTTCTTTCCAGGACTCACAACTCAATGCTCTGCATCCAAACACCTGCGACAACCTGTTTACCTTTTTTTTTATCTTGGGTACATTACCCTACTCCCTACCAAAGAGCATTCCTTCGCCATTTGATCATGCAGTGATTCACATAAGCATTTGGGGCCATGCATGGTAACCATGAACTGCCCCATCACCCAAAGGAGGAACACAGCAAATATACTTGAGCCATCTACTCACTTCCACTGCCTAGGACTCTTTCAAGGGCATTTTTGAGTCATTAGGTTGAGCTTAGGCAGCCCGCAAGCGCTGTCTCTCGACACGTTGAAATATACATCTGCGGCTTGCAACATTTCCATCTCACGCCCATCACCTTCAGTTATTCCTTGGCCTGCCTTTCAAAATTCTCTTGATTTTGTAGGTAAATGCTTCGCGTTTGTCCCGCCTTGAGGCTGCTTTGTTACCGCCTTGGAGTCTGACCCTGTTACATGGATGATTGCACGATCAGCCAGATACCTTAGTGTGGCACACTACTTTTTTCTTTTGCCTCGCCACTTTGTGC